>NC_058406.1:142520081-142536287 GCF_002201575.2 Neomonachus schauinslandi
TCAAATCAAAACCACACTGAGATACCACCTTACACCAGTTAGAATGGAAAAATTGACAAGGCAAGAAACAACAAACGTTGGAGAGGTTGTGGAGAAGGGGAACTTTCTTACACTGTTGGTGGGAATGCAAGTTGGTACAACCACTTTGGAAAACAGTGTGGAGGTTCCTCAAAAAATTAAAAATAGAGCTACCCTATGACCCAGCAATTATAGTACTGGGTATTTACACCAAAGACACAGATGTAGTGAAAAGAAGGGCCATATGCACCCCAATGTTCATAGCAGCGGTGTCTGCAATAGCCAAACTGTGGAAAGAGCCGAGATGCCCTTCAACAGATGAATTGGTAAAGAAGATGTGGCCCATATATACAATGGAATATTACTCAGCCATCAGAAAGGATGAATACCCAATTTTTATATCAACATGGATGGGACTGGAGGAGATTATGCTAAGTGAAATAAGTCAAGCAGAGAAAGTCAATTATCATATGGTTTCACTTATTTTTGGAACATAAGGAATAGCATGGAGGACATTAGGAGAAGGAAGGGAAAAATGAGGGGAGGGAATCGGAGGGGGAGATGAACCATGAGAGACTACGGACTCTGAAAAACAAACTGAGGGTTTTTGAGGGGAGGGGGTGGGGGGATGGGTTAGCCTGGTGATGGGTATTAAGGAGGGCACGTACTGCATGGAACACTGGGTGTTATACAAAAACAATCATGTATCACTACATCAAAAACTAATGATGTACTGTATGGTGACTAACATAACATAATAAAATAAAATTTTAAAAAATAAATAATAAATAAATAAATAAAACGTAAAAAATTAAAAAAAAGGAAGGTGACTTAAGTAATAGTATTTGTGAGAAGTTAAATGTGCACCTTGTATGCCCTACAACAATTACATACACAAAAAGATGTAGTTAGCAATCTAATAGTTGGATACGGTGAAATAGTAACTATCCTCAGTGAATTCCAAAGAATACTTTGAGCATTCTCAGATTGAGCAGGCACTTTATATCACTTGTTTTTAGGACAAAGAATAGTGTCTGGCATATAGTGAACAGTCTTTAAACATCTATGGAATGAATGAATAAATGAATGCATGAATGGATAGTCAAGTCCATGAGTTAAGTAATGAAAATTTATCAGTGGTTCTAGAGCCAAAAATACCTGAATGAAGACATGTTTTAGCCCATAAGCAATATAAAGAATAATCAGATGGAAAATCAACACTTAGAGAAATCGACAAAGACTTAGGCTTTCATTATTTATACCCCACCTGGTTCTAAAATGGATTTAAATTACTTGACAACAGTTAAAAGATTAAACCAATAACAGAGATAGAAAATCAAGTTTATTTTATGTAAATGTAGAAGGATCCATTATAAATAAACAGAAAATACATGCAAACATTCCCTGCTTTTAGAGACAGGAAATATGGGTTCTGGGCTTAACGCTGTTCACATTGTTGGGTTTTTTTTGTTTGTTTGTTTGTTTTTTGTCATCATGCTACACACAGTGGGAAGAATGTCTGTATACTTGCAAAAGTTGCAAATCTAATTATAACATGCAAGGTCAAATAGCAGCCCAGAAATAGAAACTGAGATTTGAAGAAAGTGCTTATATCTCCAACTAGTGCATAGTCCATGAGATGAAGCAGCTTTTTAGCAGAATCAGCTAGAG
Organism: Neomonachus schauinslandi; assembly: GCF_002201575.2. Taxonomy (NCBI): domain Eukaryota; kingdom Metazoa; phylum Chordata; class Mammalia; order Carnivora; family Phocidae; genus Neomonachus; species Neomonachus schauinslandi. The sequence goes on from NC_058406.1 coordinate 142,521,771, forward strand.
TTTTATAAACTCCACATTGTTCATATCCAACCATGTGTATGCAAACTTTCCACCATCATAATCTCTAATAAATGGTAGGGTGAAGGGTGAGGGCAAAGGAACAAATGTATCTTAAGTGCCTGTTTTGGGTAGGAGAAGACCTCTCTAAAGACCTTATTGAAGTGTTGCATGTATATTCTGTTCCCTTTGGGAGAATTCCTGGCACAGGGATATGGTTTGCAAGAATGTAGACTAATGTACTTGGGGTCTTGGCAGTGATCTGGTTTATTCTGGATGCTGCTGCCTGAGATGTTTCAATTACTCTGTAATCCAAATCCTAGACCTGCACTTTCACATAATTGTGAAAACTGTTGTGGCTGTTCATATGTCCACATATTTCAGATAAGAATCTGAACTGTCTCAAGTTAACATTATTAAAACATGGAGTCTTTCCCTTCCACTTCACATAACTGTACCTTTATATAGCCCTGTTGGAAAATGCAAGGTATGTGTGGCTCTCTGGGTTTATGCAAGCTTGGTCTCCCTCTGAACCAATGAATCTAAATCACTAACAACCAGGTGCAGGGTGTTTTACTAAAAAACCAAGTGACTTGATTAAACACAAGCTTTTTTTTTTTTTTTTGCTATTATGTGGGTATATGTTTTTTTTTTTATTCTTATGTTAATCCCCATACATTACATCATTAGTTTTAGATGAAGTGTGCCATGATTCATTGTTTGTGCATAACACCCAGTGCTCCATGCAGAATGTGCCCTCCTCAATACCCACCACCAGGCTAACCCATCCTCCCACCCCCCTCTCCTCTAGAACCCTGTTTGTTTTTCAGAGTCCATCCTCTCTCATGTAAACACAAGCTTTTGAACCAAATACAATAGAAGTGCATTTTCTTTTAAATTAGTCGTTCTAAAGCACCTCTCTCTCTGAGGATATGCTATTGGGAAAATGAGCACAATCTTTAACCAGACCGTACATAATTCACACTAATTAAACAAGTAGTTTATAAGTTTGAACGCATGACATCGAGTTATAAATTATGTAATTTAAAAGCTGCATTCACTTTTTCTAGTAACTAGAAGCAAAGGAGAGGCTACTTAGCAGCAGTTTAATCCAGTAGACACAAACTGTAATTTGTGGTCACCTCGATATTTAGCTAGTGGCTTCACTTTTTAAGAGGCTATTTACCAAACATGAAAAAGGGAAATAAATTAGAGGCAGCACCAAGCCTTATTTGGCTTGAAATATAAGAATCCTATAGTACACCTGAAACAAATATAACACTATGTTAACCAACTAAAATTAAAATAAAAACTTAAAAAAATCATATAGTAACTAATACAGTAATTTATTCCTCAACTATGTGCCAAGTATTGTATAATATGCCAAGGATACAAAGATAAAAAAAGTGATTCCTTCTCCCCAAGTTACCTCCAGTCTAAAGCGAGAAAACAATGAACATCAGTAAGTTCAGGAAGTATGCTATGTGTTCCGAGAGGTGGCAGTGATCAATGATTTCATAAAGTATAAAACGCATGAGCTGGAGGCCTGAAATATAATTTAAATTATTTATTTTACCGGCAAGGGAAACTCAATGAGCAAAGGCAGACTGATGTGAAAGTGAAGCCCATCCGGAAGAGCACAGAGGATTGGGTAAGTATGGTGAGAAAGAGAAACTGCCCTTTGAGGAGGTAGGGGCCTAAAATAAATGTATAGCTGTGAGGATAAAAGGGGAAAATTTTAAATTGTGTCCCATAGATAACATTTCTAAGATTTTTTATTAACTGTGGTTAAATTCTTATAAATTCCTAAATTCATAGTTTCTATTGCATAGTCATTAAAAAGAGACTATTAACAAAAATGGGCTTCATATTTAATAATTATATTTATGTATAACGTGTTGGCATAAGATTATTAAATATTTAAGGGTATTAAATTTGATAACTTTCTCACAAACATTTATTTTTCCCTTTTTAGTTAATTTAACTTTAATTGTATATACAAACCTTAATAACATTCAAACTGACACTACTCATCTTTGAATCACTTAACTAATAATACACATTTGCTACCACTAGAGAACAAAGAAAACAGTAAAGTAATATCTACACATCAGTAGACAGTAAGAGGCTATTTACTATTTACCTCTTCAGTAGTCATGCTGGTGGCTCACTCTGATGTGTTTTACACTTGCCAAGGTACTTCCCATACGTCATTTAATTTAATCATCCTAACAACCCTCAGAAGTAGACAATATTACAGATTTTGTTTTTAAATGGACACTCAGAAATTATGTAGCTTCCTCAAAGTCACACAATTAATAAATACAAGTCAGTCCTGGGACTCAATCCCAAGCCACTTTTTGCAGTAAAGACAACCAACATTCATTGAGTTCACACTGAGCGTTAAACATTATATTAAGTGCCTTAGTGATATTACTTTTAATCCTCACAAAACCCCTCTGGGGTATATGCTAGTATGCTTATCCCCACTTTATGAATAAAGGAAAAGAGGAATAAGGAATTTGTACAAATTTTCTCAGGTCACCCAACTGGTAATTAGAGACCCCAGGTTTCAGACCCAGGCTCTTATTAAACTATGGGGCCACACTGTCTACAACTAAGCTAGCCCAAACACAACCACCTGCATTTTCTCTACCTATATCTAAAGAAAATGGACTGCTGGGTAAACTAAACCCAGACATAATGTTGAATTATCCTCCCAGACCTTTAGCTAAACTGTAGGTTCTTATTCTTACGTTCCTTTCTGAATACCTATAAACTAACATGCTCTAAGCATTATCTGTACCTTTTCTGGCATGCTACCATATATTGACTCCTTTCCAGAAAAGAAAATTTGTCTGACAGTCATTACGATGAACAACTCCAGGTCTCTCTTGCTCCTAACTAGTTAATAAGAAAATAACTTATGGTCTATATTCAGTAGTTTCCACAATGATCATTTTACACATATCAGGTAATTGTTATCTCACACTGATTACTTTCTGCAAAGAGGATGAAACTAAAAAATAAATGCTTATCAGAACCAAACACTTAAAAACACATTTAAGTCGACTATGACCAGATTTAAAAACACAGATATAGTTTTTGCTACAATAATGTTCAAATTACCCGGGCATCAAAACTTATAAAGAATACTACCTTCAGAAAAGCCTAAAAGTTTAGCAACTTCTAAGATTTTTTTTAAATGCCAAGATGCAGGAGGAACACAGAGCATCTCCTATTTCCCTGCTTTCCTGCATCCTTTCTTTCCTATGGCTAGCAGTGATATGTAAGGTCCTTCTCATTTCGTATATCTCTATTTAGACATTTATTTCAAGACAGTTCTACAAATTCCAGAAATGTCAGAGATAGATGTAGGGACTGAACATGGGCCATGTGAATGCCAGAGAATTATAAATAACTCTCCCTGCTTGGACCTTATGGCAAAATGGAAGGTGGTCCTCCAGAAGGAGCCCCTCTCAGGTGAGTCCTGACTCTGGCTGTTACTTCTGCTTTTGTCCATCCTCTGCAAATTTTTAATCTTTTGCCAACAGTTCTGTGGACAGAGGGAGCCATGGCCATAGCACCCTTAAAAAGGATGAGCAGTCTGGAGAAAGAAAAGAATAATGAGGAATAATGAAGAAAGTGGGATCTAGTAAGAGTCAAAATGGTTCCTTGGAGATGTGCAGCCACCATGTTCTAAGGCCAACTCCAGCTCTTTCCAGTTTGTTGTCTGTGACATTTAGATATCTTGAGGTATCTCACAACTTGGCAAAAACACTATAGAAACTGTGAAAATAGATTGTTTTCTTTCAGATTCCCTTCTATTGTGAACTGTTTTCAACTTACAATGTGAACTTTGAAAATAAATCACACACAGTTTCTCACAGATAAAAAACATACATGCTGGTGGGACCACCACAGTGCATCCCACACTATTTCCAGCTCTGTGATCTTTGATAGATTCCTTCAAGTACCTCACATGCAAAATATGAATAATAGCAGCTGTTTCACTGGATAAGAATATTAGATAATGCATATAAAGACCTGGGCACACAGGTCTTTATATATATATGCATATACAAATTCTCTGTACATGTTAGGAAGAGGAAGAGGAAGAAAAAGAAGATAGAATTATTGTTTGCTTTCTTTTAGTTTCTAGCAGGAAGAGGATAAAAGCATTTTGGATACTCAGTTCTGACTGAGAATGCTATAAGACAACATAATGCTTTTCAATTTAAAAACTTAAGAATTCAAGTTTGGTCACTTTTAAGAGGCAAGAAATAATAGGAGAATTACAAATTGATGTAAAGACAACTTATTTTAAGTTAGATAAACTGATAAGTTTTTCAAATCATTATTATTATATAATTAAGTAGAAAAATTCAAGACTAACGAGATAAACTTTTAAAATTTAAACACACCAGAAAAAGCAGCTTTTTAAAGAATGCCGAAATAGTATATAAGAGGAAAAGATTTCATTTAAGTCTCACTAGTAGAACGACAAAAAGAAAATATATGAAAGTGAAGATTTATTTCTTATAAAATACGGTGAGAAACCCAAGAGTTTTATGGAAATTTTGGCTGAATTATGAAAGAAAATGTTTTAAAAAGAGAAAGTAGGTAGCTCTTGGTGATTTAGTGAAACGTCCTCAAAATCCAAGGTTACAGGAAGGATGGAAGACTAATCAAAAACGATTATTGTGAAAAACAATGGCAAGTGTGTTAAATGATGAGTTTTCAGAAGATGCTTCACCCTGGAAATTTAACATCCTTTAAAGCCCCTATTTCTGACTCACTGGTCATAGTTTTTAATAAAGTCTGAGAGAAAGGGTAGATGAGTAATGCTATGAGTCAGAGGTTATTTTTAAGAAAGGTGATATTAGATTTTAAAATCTTGGCAACCTTTAACATTTTATAATGCCTGCTTTTCTAAATTATTCTGAGAAAGTTACCAAGGTTTACAGAAAAGTTGGCTGCTTCATATCCAGCATGAACTGTTAAGAAGCAAAATTTGGCAAAAGGTTTAGTTTTCTTAAGAGCAGTGGCAAAGGACGCCTGGGTGGCTCAGTTGGTTGGGCAACTGCCTTCAGCTCAGGTTATGATCCTGGAGTCCCGGGATTGAGTCCCATATCGGGCTCCCTGCTCAGCAGGGGGTCTGCTTCTCCCTCTGACTCTCTTCCCTCTCGTGCTCTCTGTCTCTCATTCTCTCTCTCAAATAAATAAATAAAATCTTTAGAAAAAAAAAAGAGCAGTGGCAAAGTGCTAAAAAGTTTAATGCTACTTGGGTATTATTTTGCTAAGTTTAGGTCATAAAATTAATTTTCTCAGTGAGAGAGTTGCTTCTTAAAAGTGTTGCAGACATTTGGCATGTGCTATCAGCCATATTAAATCATAATCTCTAGTCCTCTTTCCCTAAGATGTAGACCAGCTGTTTTGCTTTATATAAATTCAAAATTCTGCTTTATAATAGCTTTGACAATGGTGATAAATATAGAAAGGCAAATGAAGTATCAGTCTCAGATTAACAGTAAATTCTTTTTTTGTTAGTAATAGATATTGATTATACCACTTGGGAGAGAGTTCAGTTGTTAGGATTTTGTATGTTTAATATCTTCCTGTCAAAAGATCATAGTATTTAATGGAAATTTAAAAGTTCGTAATGATAGCCTAATACAATGGTCTAAACCTGGGACTATCACATGTAGATTTTTGCTGTTTGAGATTGCAGGTTGCTGCCTTATGGTGGAATGTGGTCAATAAAAGCTCATTTATCTAATGCTAAAATGTTCTCCTTACTATATACCTAATAGAAGTTGGTGACCAAATTGAAATCATTTCCAATCTTCATCCTTCATCTTACATGATTCTTGACAAGATGGAACTTAAAAAATAGATTTTCAATTTATATCCGTATAGACATTCATACACAGAGCTATCCAATATCCATGTATAGAACACATCCATTTGCAAAAGAGACTGTCGATTTGAAAAATGGCAGAGGGATGCTGTCCAAGACCAAAGAATAACTGTGTTAGAACTTCATATCAACTCAGGTTTTAAAAATGATAAATTAGGGGCTCCTGGGTGGCTCAGTCAGTTGAGCATCTGACTCTTGGCTTCAGCTCAGGTCATGATCTCAGGGTTGTGAGATGGAGCCCTGCATGGGGCTCCTCTATCAGTGGGGAGTCTGCTTGAGACTCTCTCTCTCCCTCTCCCTCTGCCCCTCCCCCGCTCATGCACTCTCTCTCTAAAATAAATAAATCTTAAAAAATGATAAAGTTAATTCCAAAATAAAATTTAGTGAGTTGCAAAGCAAACTGTATATCACTATATTTTTAATTCCATGAAAATGTTAAGAAATAATCTCTTTGTTTTATAACACACCATCTGTTAACTCAATGAAAGCAGAGTTTTAGAAATATTGTAAAATTGCTTTAGAATTTATTTTTTTAAACAAATGAGGAAAAATTAATTTTGTTACATTTTCTATTCTGAATCTAGCTTTCTTATGCCTCTGTACAAATCCTAATCAAACTTTTCTACATGGGTCATAACCAATTTCTTTATAGGAGCTCTTTCATGTGTCCAGGTTTCTATATCAGGTATTGGTTTTACCTGACTACAGACCCTGCATCTGTTCAGTGCCTATACATCATGATAAGAGGTAGAAAATTGTCTTCTGATTAAAGACCACCTGCAGTATCCATGTAAAAGCATTAAAGACTGTAAATTGAGAAAGCCTCTTTGCCTTAGAAACCCTGGCACAGTTAGAATTGTGAGTTGATAAAGAAGCAACAATCAATGTGACATACCTCTCAGGGAGGCAAAAGGGCTTCTCAAAAATATAGATGCCAATATTCATTCATTTTAATGTAATTTCTTAAGATCAGGAAGGCCCTTCAATGTTTGCAAGAGAATCCATTAAAATTAAAATACATTTGAAAGGAAAAGAACTGATATTTATTGTTGGCTTAATATATGCACTATTAGATGTGCTTTACATAAGTTAATTTACTTGTTATACATTTAAGCCTGTGCCTTAATTATTAGCTAACTTATGCATAAGGAAAGCTCCTGAAGAACCAGTTCCCAGAGAGTATTCACAATTGGGCAGAAAAAAACCTAGAAGGACAAAAAGGGCTGAGCCCCAGCACTTAGACTAAATTTAGGCCTGTAATTCTTACCACTGACAGAGGAGAGTGATGATGAATTTGTGGTAAATATATCACTTATTCATTTATCAGTTCATTCCTTTATTTTATAACAAAATACTCTGCTATGACATGTGAAAGATATACAAGTGTATTAAATGACTAGAGTAGTACAGAGTATAATGAACAAACATATTTGAAAGGTACAAAATTTGATAATACCTTTCTATAAACAGTAAACTTTTACTTGGCAGGATTACTTGGGAGGGGCAGTGCACAAAAATTATTTTGAAATAAGAAAATTAATAAATAAAAATATTTCTCTAAGCTTTCAAATATATGGTATTTTTAATTAACTTAAATGTTTCCTAGTTAAATGTTCTCCCTTTCTTATCATGGAAATTAATGTTCATCAACCTATGAAAGCACTAGCTCAGATCATATGGGAACTACTCTACTTTACATGAAAAAGATATTTCTCAAGTTCTTAAAATTATAGCTTCTCTTCCATTAAGCAATTTCTTCCAAAATCTATTCACATTGTTAATTTGTTTGGCTATGCTTTTGTGAAAATGCTCAGATGAACTTTCATCCTGTCAAAAATATAAAGTCTCTGATTCCAAATCCCAATTAATATGTAATATGCCCATCTGGATATGAAATTTTATTCTGCATTTTATATAATTTAGTTTTGCATTTAGAAGATATTATCTATTACGTCATTCATTATCCTGAATATAAACCTCACGTGAGAAATTTATTTTAGAATTTTAAACTGGAGGGAATGTTTTCCCAAAAGAACTGAAATGTTTCCTCTTTTCCAATAATGAAGGTCATTTCTCTTTTTGCTCCAGCTGCCAGGAACCTCAGAACCAAAGAACCTCAGCTGCCAGGAACCTCAGAACCAAACCTCAGAAGTATAGTCACAAAAATATTACACTAACTTGATGGTCACATTTAACAGTTTCTACTTTTCTGTCAGCTTGATTTTCTGTACCAATCTCTACTCTGTTTGTGGGCAGAGAAAGAAGCATAAATGTATTTTATTAATTAAAATATAAAGAATAGGGGTGCCTGGGTGGCTCAGTTGGTTAAGCGACTGCCTTCGGCTCAGGTCATGATCCTGGAGTCCCGGGATCGAGTCCCACATCAGGCTCCCTGCTCAGCGGGGGGTCTGCTTCCTCCTCTGCCCTCTTCCCTCTCGTGCTCTCTGTCTCTCATTCTCTCTCTCTCTCAAATAAATAAATAAAATCTTTAAAAAAAATATAAAGAATAATATATTATACGTAACACCTAAGTCATTTAGTTTCAAAATATATATAATTGCCCACCACTTTTGAAATAAATGATCAATATATAAGCTTATTTGTCAAGCCATGTCAAGTGGACATAAACACCTCATTTTTAAATTAAAGTATAATTGACATACAATATCCTGTTAGTTTTTTGGTATACATCATCATGATTTAATATTCTTATACATTATGAAATAATCCCCATGATGGGTTTAGTTACCATAAGTCACCTTACAAAGTTTTTACAATATTACTGACTATAGTTCCTGTGCTGTACATTACATGCCCATAACTCACTTATTTTGTAACTGGAGGTTTGTACTTCTTAATACTCTTCACCTATTTTGCCTGCCCCCTCAACCCTTCCCTGCTCTGGTAACCAATAGCTTGTTTCCTGTATCTATGAATCTGTTTCTATTTTGTTTGTTTGTTTGCTTTGTTTTTTTAGATTCCACATGTAAGTGAAATCATATGGTATTTGTCTGATTTGTTTTACTTAACACAATACTCTCTAGGTCCATCCATGCTGTTGCAAATGGCAAGATTTCATTCTTTTTCATGGTGGAGTAATATTACACTATATATATTTACCACATCTTTATGCATTCATCAGCCAATGGACACTTACATTGCTTCCATATCTTGATTATTATAAATAATACTGCAATAAATATTGAATGCTTATATTTCTTTGAAGTGGTGTTTTTGTTTTCTTCAGGGAAATAGCCAGGAATTTCTGAGGTTTATGGTAGTTCTATTTTTAATTTTTTGAGGAACCTCCATATTGTTTTCCACGGTGGCTGCACCAATTTATATTCCCACCAGCAGTGCATGAGGGGTTCCCCTTTCTTTACATCCTTGTTAACACTTGCTGTTTTTTTTCTTTTTGATAATAGCTAATCTGACTGGTCTGGGGTAATATCCAATTGTGATTTTGATTTGCATTTCCCTGATGATGAGTGATGTTGAGCACCTTGTCATGTATCTATTGACCATCTCTATGTCTTTGGAAAAACGTCTATTCAAGTCCTCTGCCCATTTAAGCACCTCATTTTATTTATATGTAAGTTTATTTAAGTGGAAACTGAGGGTGTTAAAGTGAGTCTCATTTAATCTTAATTTCACTGTTAATGTTTCACCACCATTTTGACTTTAGAAAATGTCTGATCTACTATATTAGTAGTGTAGAAAGCCAGCATCATCATTATAAATCACTATGCCAGGTGATCATGTATTAGAAAACAAAAAAGAGCTGAAACAGAAATAATTCCATTAACAAACAAAAAACTGAATATTTTGCACCAAAGCGAAAACGCTGACCAATGTACATTTCTGAAATAGTTGGAAGAACTAGACACAAGTTCATATTTCTTAAATATAAAAGTCCATTGATTATGCCTAATAAGGGCTTTGTAAAGGAAGAAACGATAAATGTACCAGTAAACTGAATAGTGTCTATATTAACGTAAGATATTTTCATTTTTGTGTGTCTTTCCTTCATTATTATGAATTACAACAATATAATAATAACACAAGGAATAATAAATGCAAACAGATTGAATCAGCTATTAGAATATTATACTTGCTTTTTAGGGAAAATATTACGTAGGTTTGCAATTGTTGCTACTAAATAATGAAGAGAAAATAGATTGGCAGAAACTGAATATCTTAGATGTTTACTCCTGTCACCCTGCCCCCCCTTCAAACTATGCCTTCTGAAAAGAAGACATAAGAGAAGTGAAGGAAGTGATCTGAGGGAATATAGCCTCCTTTCCTTTTTCATCATTTGCACTCAGCTGTAACAATCATTTAAGAACTTGGCTTTTTCCTTGGGGCTACGTATTTAGGAATACAGCTTCCCCCTTACTGTTTGTCATCTTAGACAAAGCCACTCCCATAAGCTCTTCCATTTATCCACTGTCCTTTAAAAATGTTGATCTCTGTTAAGAGATCAAGAGGACCTTAACCAGATGATCTCTGTCTAGCATCATCGTCAAGTCTAGGCCATCTTTTGGGCTTTCCTGCTATCCTTTACTCTGGCCACTGAATTCTCTGACCTTCTGGGTCATGATGAGTCTACCACTTCCTTGCTTGGGTTCCTGCTTCATGGATCTAGTCTGCCTCCAGGTGAAAAAGAGTGGCTTCTCACCCCCAACTCTTCTCAGTAAGCATCAATAACAATAATGGCTAATATCTATGGGGCATAAGTACTTTACATGAATATTCATTCAACAAAATTGTTTACTATGTGCCAAGCTATACTCTGCTAAGCACTGAAAAAAACTGATTTAATGCAGACAAAAATCTCTGTTCCCACTGAGTACAAGGAATCTATGAATACAAACAGAGACACTCTGAAAGAAAGGAGAGCTTTTTTAAGAGTCTATCAAAGGATTTCAACTAGCTAGAGAAATAAGAAAAGACTTACCCAAGGAAGTGATGCACAAGCTGAGACATACAAAATTAGAAGAATTCTTTAGACACAGAGGACAGAAGACATTGCAGATAGGCAAGCAGTATATGCAGAAAGCCTAAAGTCATAGAGTCAGAGGAAATGATAGAAGCAGAATGGCATGGACCATTTGAAGAACTAAAGAAGATGGGCATAGCAGGAGTGCAGAGAGCTGAATCTAAAAAGAGAGGAGAGCACTAAATGAAGGAAGGCCTGGTAAGTTATATTAGGGATTTAGGTCTTTAACCTTAGAGTAGTTAAAACCACTGAAAGTTTTTAAGAAAAGTGATACAATTATATTTGGACTTTGAAATGATAACTCTCCCAGGATTAAGGTTGCAGGCTTGGAGAGATACACAAAAATGGATAAAGAGAGACCAATTAGGATATTGCAATAATCCAGGCAGGAGATGATGATATTTTAACCTAATAATAGCTCACTTTAACAGAATTCATGTGCCAGACATATTTCATTTAACCCTAACATCAATCCTATGTATTAGAGACTGTAATGATCTTTACAGATATGGAAAGTAGCTCTAGAGTTGACTTGCCAAGGTCACAAGATAATATGCAATATGAGTAGGATTAAAGCCCAGGCAGTGAGCAATCTGGCAATAAAACTCATGCTCATATCTGGTGTTCTACACAGCTGCTCAGAAATGGTAGTAGTAGAGTTGAAAAGAAGTGCACAGATTTAAGAGATATCTGGAAGCTTAAACTCCAGGACACAATGATGGATTAGTTATGGAGAGTGAGGAGGTGATATCGGTTAAAGTAAGAAGGAGATATCAAGGTTGATGTCCAAGAGTCTGATTTACACAGGGGGATGGATAATAGTGCCATTTGCTGAAATAGGGAACATTGAAAGTGGAACAGATTATTTTTACTGGACACTAAAGTGGTAAGAACAGATTTGAATCAGTAATAACTATTATAATAGGAAAAAGAGTCCAGCATGAACTCAGCTCAACTTCAATTTCTACAGACATGACTAAGAGTTTTAAAGGGAGAATGGGGGAATAAAGAGCCAGGTAAGGGATGGGACAGTATAGTTAGGGAAGTGAGTAAGTACAAAAAGTGGGAAGGATGATATGAAATAATAAAAAATGTAGATATCTATCAATCTCTATTCCCAGTTTCTGACAAAGGTCTCCTGAAACCCTTTTACGTTCCTAAGTGATAAGAGCATAGGAGCATCTTTTGTTCTAATGAGGTGACTCTAGGTGGGCTCCTGAATGAAGGCTGGTCAGAAGCAAGACCTAGCCATAATTAGCAGTTTGGAATTTTTAATCCTCCACCTCCACCCCCTGCATTCTCTAGAGAGCGGAAAGGGACTAGTAATAGAGTTAATAATTAATCATGTCTACATGAGGAAGCCTCCATAAAAAAATCCCACAAAAAATGGGAGCATTTCCAGATTGCTGAACACATCCATGAACCAGGAGGGTGACATACCCCAACTCTATGGAACAGAAGCTCCTGTGCTTACAACATCCCAGTATCCCTATGTATCTCTTCATGTGGCTGTTCTTCTGTATCTTTTATCATATCTTTTAATAAACTAGTTAACATAATTGTTTCCCTGAGTTCTATGAGTGGCTCTAACAAATAATTGAATCTGAGGGGAAGGAGGTCATGGGAACCTCCAGTTTATAGCCAAGTCAAACAGAAGCTGTGGGTAACCTGGGGACCTACTACTTGGCAGTTGGAATCTGAAGCGAGGAGGAGTCTTGTGGGACTGAGCTCTTAACTTGTGGAATCTGACACTATCTTCAGGTAGGTAGTGTCAGAATTAAGTTAAATTGTAGGACACCCAACTGGTGTCACAGAGAATAGCTTGGTGTAGGAAAACCCATAATATTTGGTGAGCAGAAATGTCAGAAGTGTTGAGTATATGAGTAAAGGAGAAACATGGGAGAAAGACGGTCTGTTTGGGTTTTTTTTCCCCATAAAACAGGGATTGGTCCATGTGAAACCCATCTGCATTTGTTAGCTGGCACTAATCAAAGTTAGGCCCCTACCTTCCCACAGGGTCTAGAAAAAGGGACCTATCTTAAGGTATTGGCTGAACAAACAGTAAATTCTTTTCATAGCCTTGACTTTTCTCAGGAAGACGCTTTAAGTGGGGATAGAGTCATTTTAGGGATAAGGCCCTGAACTGTTAGAAACCATGTTAGGGTTTTGTTTCCTTCTTTATAGACGAAGGTTGAAGCCTAGTGGAGAACAAAGCTCAGAGAAGTCTGTCTAGAGATTAATCAAGGAGAGAATCTTTGGCAGAAGTGTTGAGAGGACTATGAGTTGAATATTGAATATGTTGAATTTGAGGGACTTTTGAGATACCCAACAGGAATATCAAATAGGGGGTTCAATAGTCTAGAGATCAGAAGAAAGAGAGATCGGTCTAGAGATTGGAGATATAAATCTATAATCTGTCAGCATATGGAAGATAATGAAAGTCACATCATAGCTGAACTTACTAGGATGTGTTATTTTTCCCATGCCTATGAAACTCACTCTATGGGCCAACTCTTTCACACCCCTATGGTGAAGATTTCAGGCAGATCCCAGAGCTTTTCTGTCAGTTATGAATAATAGAAAGTCACTCACAAGTTTTAAGAAACAAATCTAATGTAATGATCAAAACTCCAAAATCTCTAACTCCAACCTGCCAGAGCAAAGGATATGGTTGATTTTTTTCCTTAGCCCACTTTCTCTCTATTAGTGGTTGTTGTTTTGATTCCTCCTGGTGAGACCCAAGAGGGTTAGTGAGAAAAGAGCACACAGTTGAAGTAGCTGACATAGTTGGAATGTGGCATTTGTACCTGCAATGGAAACCTATATGTCTTTTTTTAAATTTTATTATGTTATGTTAGTCACCATACAATACATCATTAGTTTTTGATGTGGTGATCCACGATCCATTATTTTTGTATAACACCCGGTGCTCCATGCAGTACGTGCCCTCCTTAATACCCCTCCCCCTCCCCTCTAAAACCCTGTTTGTTTCTGAGTCCACAGTCTCTCATGGTTCATCTCTCCCTCCAATTCAACACCCCCCCCATTTTTCCCTTCCTTCTCCTAATGTCTTCCATGCTATTCTTTACGTTCCACAAATAAGTGAAACCATATGATAATTGACTTTCTCTGCTTGACTTATTTCACTTAGCATAATCTCCTCCAGTCCCATCCATGTTGATGTAAAAATTGGGTATTCATCCTTTCTGATGGCTGAGTAATATTCCATTGTATATAAGGGCCACATCTTCTTTACCAATTCATCTGTTGAAGGGCATCTCAGCTCTTTCCACAGTTTGGCTATTGCAGACACCGCTGCTATGAACATTGGGGTGCATATGGCCCTTCTTTTCACTACATCTGTGTCTTTGGTGTAAATACCCAGTACTATAATTGCTGGGTCATAGGGTAGCTCTATTTTTAATTTTTTGAGGAACCTCCACACTGTTTTCCAAAGTGGTTGTACCAACTTGCATTCCCACCAACAGTGTAAGAAAGTTCCCCTTCTCCACAACCTCTCCAACGTTTGTTGTTTCTTGCCTTGTCAATTTTTGCCATTCTAACTGGTGTAAGGTGGTATCTCAGTGTGGTTTTGATTTGA
>NC_058406.1:142541287-142628528 GCF_002201575.2 Neomonachus schauinslandi
TCCTCCTAGTCATTCTGTTGATGGGTGTTTGAGGGAATGTATAGAGTCCAAATTATTGACCAGAACCCAAGCAAGATGCACCTGTTTTCTTGGGACCTTAGGGTTGCTGTCCTCTTGTTTTCCCAGCCTGTCTTCTGCGGGAGGGGCCTGCTGCGCTGTTACTCAGGCAACCTTGTTTGGGCGGAGTTGCCCTGCCCCTCTGTGGCAGGGGATGGGCTCAGCGGGAATCAGTTTTTGGGGCTTTTGTTCTCTGGCGGCTTTCCCTAGTGGCTTTCCGCGTCTCTTCTGTGAGTCAGAGCAGAAGAGACCGTTTCCAACCCTCTGCCTCAGAGCAGAGAGACCACAGTCTGTTCTTCAGTGAGCTCTCCAGGCCACACCGTCTCCATTTCTGTCCATGCTGCTATAAACTGCAGCGTCCTGGGTTGTGCGCCCCTCCGCAGTGCTCCCCGTCCTGCCTCCAGATTGGGGCACGTCTCTGCCCTTTGTGCTTCTAAAACCGCCAGCCAGTCCCAGGTGGCACATGCGTGACCCCGCCGCTCCCGGTTTCCACCCCGGGGGCTGCCCTAAAGTCCTTTCCCCAGTTTCTGCCCCAGGGGCTGCCCTAAAGTCCTTTCCCCACCGCTACTGGTCTGCGAGTCTGTGCCCCGTCCGCAGCGCGTGAGGTTGTCACTCACTGGTGGTGTAGGATCCCCAGGGCCAGGCACCCTCCTGCTGCTGTTTATCCTCCGATATCTGCCCACAGAATCAGGGCTCCCCGCTTTGTACCTCAAAACCAACCGCCTGCGATATTCTGTTTGTAGAGATCCAGATCGTCTTACATCTCAGGCTGGTTTCGTGGGTGCTCAGAGTGTTCTGATAGATATCCAGCTCAATTCTGGGGACCAGTTGAAATAGGGTCCCCTACTCCTCCTCCATCTTTCCTTCTCCAACCTATGTCTTACTGATTACTCAATAACTCCACTTAAGCGTCTAGTAGACATTTCAAACTTAATGTCTAATATCAAAGTTGATTTTCCCTCACTCTCAAAACCTGATCTTCCTAGAGTCTTCCTACATACGCAAATGGCAACTCTCTTCTGTCAGTTGTCTAAGCCAAATATTTTAGAGCCCTCCTTTACTCTCATAATCCATTTTCAATCCATTAGCATATTCTGTCACTATCTTAAAGATACAACCAATTCTCATTATTCACAGTAGTTATGTCCTATAAAGTCACTGCAAACATCAAATTAGCTCATCCTAAATCATTGCTCCTTGGGGGAAAACAGAGTTATGTTCCTGTGTGCATTTTGGTCACATTTTCATCAACCAATCAATATATAACCTTGTTTTATATATGTTTCTGTATAAACACTTATTTAATATATACCATTGATTCATTAACAGACCTCATGGCCAGCAGGACTAGAAGTCATGCCTGAACAAATCTTATCTAATACATATATTTTCTCTGTAAGGCACACCACAGCCTTCTTGTGCTTAGGAACTCCAGACAGCACTTCAGCACCATGCTTGGAATAATTTTAAACAGCAAAATCACCAACAAAAGGCACAAAAGTGAAAAAGATGTGGCACTAAATATACAATGAAAAGGACACTTATTTATGAGAGCTGAAACAAAAAGGGAAAGAGTGTCATCTTGTTGGAACTCAGCTGGTAATGTGCACACCAAGCACCTCAAATTTTTTGCTACCCTGTGCCCATGCATGTCTGTGAATGACCAAAAATAAAGCACTGTGAGTATTGATTTGGGGGGTACAAATAAATTTTAGTGAGAAGGCAAAATTGCAAACCTGGAATCTGTGAAAAATGAATATTGATTGTATATCCAGAATCTGACCACTTCTCACCACCATCATCTAACTATCACCTCTGCTCATACCACTATCATCTCTTCATTTGCACTCACCTGCCTCCCAGTTTCTCCCAAGAGTCTAGCATCCACACATCTTTTTAACTCGAATCAAGATCATGTCACCACTATGCATGAAACCCTCCAGTACCTTCCAATCTCTTTTGACATGAAATCCAAAGTCCTGACCATTGCTACCCAAGGTGCTGAATAATCTCACCCCCTTCAATTTTAATGGCCTCATCACCCATCACTCTCTTCCCTCCCCAAACTCCTTTGTGGATAAGCATACTCCCACCTCTAGACCTTTACACTTGTTTTCTGCTTATAAGGCCTTTTCTATCACTAGCCATCTAATTTCCTTGAGATTTCTGTTCAAATATGCCCTTATCAGAAAGAGGGCTTCCTCAGCTACCCCTATAATAGCACCTCTATTACTTTCTATCCCCCTTGCCTGCTTTATTTTTCTTGAGTGTAATTATTGACATCTAACATATTATATATATTTTTATTCTTATTCTCCTCTCTTTTTTCACTGCTGTCCTCCCAGCATCTAGAACATCTTGTACAATATAAGTACACAATAAATATTTATCAAAGGAATGAAGAGTCACTGACTTTCTCACATGGGACAACTTTACAGATTCTGTGGTAATCTGGCTGGGACTGGAACTCTTCCTCGGTCTTCCAAATCTTGTGCTTAAGCTTCTGATTGGCAGAATCTAGCTGGCACTCTGCTGGCAAGGGAGTAAGTAGTTTCTAGGTTTTGTCCTGCAGCATTTGGAATGTCAGGATGGAACTGAGAATCAGTAACAACATCAGGTAGATTCTACTCTCTGGATATTCAATGTCCATTCCCAGTCTTTAGCCCATTGTTACCTTCCAAACAATAATATCAAACACATACTTCCAACTGACATAAATACAACTATTCATATACTAACAAAGGTATACTCAACTTTTCTCTCGAAAAAGAAAGACAAAAAGCCCCATAAATTATTGTATTGATGTCTGGATAATGTTCATTTATTTTCTAGCTCAGGAATCCTCCTATGATAAATGGCTTGTAATGTAAGTAATGAATAAAATGTTAATCACAAACAATACAAATTATATGAAACTGTAGAGAAAGGGGGAGGAAACAATATATTCAAGCATATACACAATAAAGCAAGGATAAAAAAATATATAGTTATCATAGCCCTTGATTCTGAAACCGATCACAACATCATAATTAGTCATCTTTGCTCTACTACATTCTATTTGCTTTTGCCCTTATCCAGCACCTAAACCAGTCATTGGAAGACAGTTCTCCATGGATCTCTCAAGTTTCTGCCTATTTTGCAAAAAGGACTGTCATTTCAAGGATAGATGCATAGCAAAGAGTAACTTTATTTATTCTCCAGTATAATGAAGACAATGTCTCCCACTGGGGCAAAGGTCAGACAGGCTTACTATCCATTATAAAGGACTGGGTTTCCTAAATTCAGAGTTCTTCTCTGTGATGCCACTCACTGTATGTATATACATTGCCTGACCATTTTGTATTTCCATGTGGGAATTGATGTTTGAGGACCAGCACAAATGCTGACCCTCATCTATTACTATTATGGTGAGTAATCAAGTCTTTTTGAATGACCCAACAGTCTGTTTCTTGCCAGCATCCAAACTGTGACAGGCTAACTTGTCTGGCAATAAAGTCTCAGCTTCTGCGTAACTCTTGATGTTTATGATTCTGTATGTGGTGACCCAAACTTTTATTCTTGAAGGGCCTGAGCCATGGGTGATCCTACTTTTGAGGGGTTGCTATGTCTTCCACTAAATTTTATCACTAGATTTGGAAATACAAAGAGGCATCCAAAAAAAAAAAAAAATTCAGGGTTCCCAACATATTCCTCTCTGTCCCCATTAAGAAGTAGCACCCTATTTCTCCTTGGTAAACAAGATCAATCACAGCTTTTATTGACACCTTTATACATTTCTTGGTTCAATGTTTTTTGTTTATAAGGCTCTATGACTAGCCATCTAACTTCCTTGAAATATCTGTTCAAATATCTCCTTATCAGAAATATAGCTTACTCAGCTATCCTCAGAGGAGCCCAAAGTGGTCAACTTCCAATTCAATGGAAGTTATTGAATCCTCTGGTAGAAGCATCGTTCCCTTGATAATTAAGACCTCTAAGCCAGCAAAGCATCAGATAGGAAACAAAATTTTACAAGTGATCATTAAGGGTAATATTTGGAGGAGCTAATCCTACTTCCACCACTTTGTTCTAGGACCTGGCTTAAAGAAAAAAATCACCATGCACTGGTTGCAGCTCAGAGCATATATAACATCATGTAGGACATCACCTCAGCTTCACAAAGGGCTTTTATCTAGCCAGCACTGTGATTAAGCTTTTAACAGATCACTTTACCATTCTAGTCTTCAGTAGATTATTCCACCATTTTATCAGGCCAACTGTTTTGGATGATGGAGTACATGGAGACAATAATGAATCCATAGATATAAGCTTATTCATCATTTCTTCTGGTTTTTTTTTTTAGTCAGTAGCAATATTGTGTGGAAAAGCAAGGTGGTAAACAAAACTAGGTGATGGGGATGGCAAAAGTTCATGTATGGGAAAGAAAAATCTGTATCTAAACTAAATGTCTATGGCCACTAGGGAGTAATATCATATTGAGGGCTCAGTATTGCTTTTGCTGTTGGCAGGCTGATCACTCAACAATGGTGGCAGTAAGATTAGGCTTGGTGAGAGGAAGTCTACACTGTTGACGCTTGCATAGCCCACACCCCTGACCTGTGGCCATTTTTTACAGACAATTATTGTGTAAGCACTGGGTTGGCTATAGAGAAAAGTTAAATGATATCTAAAACTCACTCTTCTTGTCCATCTGATTATTGACAGTCTTCTATGCAGTAGATCCCTATGATCATGAGACACAAAAATCCATACTCTGTGGCCATTCTGAAGTTGTTCATCCTCACATACCTCTTTGAAGCCCAGATCTTCTAGTCAATAATTCTTCAGTTATATGCCTTTGAAGACCCTGATCATTTGGCCAAAACTTCAGCTACTAGGAATAACATAATATATATCTACATCACCTCAGGCCTTCTTTTCTTCTAGGTGAGGGGGAAAAGCCAGATGAATGTTTGAACTTCGGTCTTCTAGAATTTTCTTTACCCAGTGTCCTTCAGGGTCATCTCTGAGTGGGACTGGAATAGCATTATTCACATGCATGATGTCATAGTTTTGAAGGAAAAGTGGCAATGCCACAAAACAAAGTGTCACCTGAGTCTGAGTCACATGCTCAAGCAACTTAACTTATATCTTAGCTTCTGCTAAAGTTCATTATCATTGATGACATAATACAGCTGTATAGGCCTGAATTTATAGCTCAATAATTAGATGATATTTATTTCACAATTAGATAGTATCCAGGTGCTCCAAAACCCTGGTGCCCCTCATTACCATTCTCCTGAGTTTCCCTAACCGCATCCCTACCTATCATAGTTATTTCAAGTACTATTGGATCTGTTATGTCATAAGGCCCAACGGGTAGACACATGTATTTCCCACACTGGCTGCAAAGCCTTCTTTTGCTTTGGGCACAAATCAAAGCTGAAAGCCTTACTGGTTACAAGAAATAGATTGGAGCAGCATTTTCCAACATATTCCAATGCATTATATGTTGACCTAGAATCCAACAATTCTATCAGTTATGTCACAATCAAAATGGAAATATGAAGGGCGCCTGGGTGGCTCAGTTGGTTAAGCGACTGCCTTCGGCTCAGGTCATGATCCTGCAGTCCCGGGATCGAGTCCCACATCGGGCTCCCTGCTGGGCGGGGAGTCTGCTTCTCCCTCTGACCCTCTTCCCTCTCATGCTCTCTGTCTCTCATTCTCTCTGTCTCAAATAAATAAATAAAATCTTTAAAAAAAAAAGGAAATATGAATGCTTAATTCTAAGACTTTCTAACTTCTGGTATGCCAGCAATAGTGTATATTCTCATCAGAGTAATCTAGATAAATCTTTGGCTGCAGGAAGCACTACTGCTTTACTTCCTGTGAGAGTACCAAAAGAGCTTGAAATCTTGTTTTCAGTCTTTTGAGAAATTACAGAATACTGCTAAAGTTTCAAGCAGAATATACACAGAATAAAATGGTATAGTTTACTTCCTGTTTCTCTCTGAGGCACTCTAAGGTTAATTTGTATTGAAGCACCCTACAACTGAGTCATTCGTTTCCTGCCCTGAAATTAGAAATGACAAGAAGTCTTAATGCAGAAACCATTTTGAGATAATTATGTCTTGATTATAAGTATTTAAGTTTTCATATGCATGTAGGATTCATCAGAGATTCCAGTAAATACTTCAATGCCTGAAGTCTATTATTCTGGATCTAATATGATTCTGGGATAACTGGTTCAAGATGGCAGTATTAATGAGCCAATTATGTAATATCATGGCACTATAACTTTTCTTCCATTGTGCAAATTCATTTGAATTTTCCCATATAATGTCCTTATCTTGGAAATTCAGACTTAATGTCTTTCGTCAAAAAATCTGAAGACTACTCCACATTCTTAGTTGTTAAATTAATCATTGAATCCATTCCTTAGCACTTGCCTTTGACTCAAAAAAGAGAAGGGGTCATCTTCACTTATTACTGGGTAAAATATCCAAAAACAAATCATCCTATAATTACACCAGTGATGTGGAATGAGGCATTGGCAATGTTAGGGTGGTTTTCAGGAAAATGTCAACAATCAGAAGCTTTCTGAGAAGTGACACTGAAATATGACATCTTCCTTTATATATCAGAGAACTGAGGTCTTTTTTTCTTTAAGGATATCTGCAGGCAGTGGTTGTTTTCATCCCAACCTATTACCTACTGATTACGTAGTAATGAATACTGATCAGCTTAGTAAGCAGAGAAAGAATTTTCTAAATTAAATCACTCTGACTAGCTGAATCATATTTTGGGTGGGACATCAATCACAATTTGACCTTCTTCAACAGTGCTGTTTATAGACTATAGCCAAATCTCAAATAAGCATATAAAATAACTCATTCTTAAATTGTCTCATATCAGTGAAGTATGAGCAATGTGTTTCTGCAGAGGGTAAATTTTAAAGAACTAATGATGGATTATTGAGTTATATTATCTATCTTTACAAATGAGAAAGATAACTCACAAAGGTCTTTGCCATGAGGATAAATGCTATAATAGTTCATTTCATATAGATTATTGAACTTAATATTCTATTGCATTCTTCATTCTTTAAAATTAATTTCCATTGAAAAATTTTCCATTTATGCACCAAGACAACAACCACTGTACATAAGAGGAAAGCATGCTAATGAAGCAAATCTGAAACTGAGAAGAAAAATACTCTGAAGCCACCCCTAATGCTTTGCCCTCTTATATATGAAACTCCTAATGTTTTGCCCTCCTATGTATAAAACTGGCATGACACATAAATGAACAAAGAGGTCAGTCATTGTGGAGCAGAGATGTCCTTGCCATTACAAAATTGAAAGTAATGAAATTATATTTTTAAGCACCTGTTTCGCTCATGAATTTCTATAGGTTTATTTCAAATAGATTGAGTGGCCTAAAATGTAAAGCTTATTCTTCAGCAACTACATTAATAAAAACAGCATAAGGAGGAAGAAATTTCTGAGTAGCTTTCTCAACCAACATTGTATGCAATAAGATTTTGAAATCAGAATTATTTTGCAATGTGTTTTAAAGTAGTTACTACTAAATAAACATTAATTCAAAAGAAGTAATCTCCCAAACAGTGCACTCAGTTCAGATTTCATTAAGGGTCTTATATTCATCATTATCCACTTTTTTGTGTGTGAATCCAATATCTAAGAGAGAAAATCATCATCATTTTTAGTGTTTAAGTTTTTAAGATAAAAGATTTTAAGATAAAAAGATATATCTTAGAACAACATCCGAAGATTGCATTCAATTACTTATAACATGAGACCACTGCATCTTAAGAGTATTTAGTAACTCAATCCTCCTGGGGAGAGCACCTAAGATACAGCTTCTTCAGACTTAGACACATTCTCTATTCTATAAAATGTAACAGTATAACAAGTTTCCAAATGTGGCAGAAGGTGAAATAGGCCCCCAAATTTATGTTTTGTTTTGCTTTGTTTTTCTTTTTTTTTTTATTATGTTATGTTAATCACCATACATTACATCATTAGTTTTTGATGTAGTGTTCCGTGATTCATTGTTTGCGTATAACACCCAGTGCTCCATTCAGTATGTGCCCTAAAGTCTTTAATATCCAAATTTATGTTTAATCAGAAATTGTGTTATAGTAGGAAGCCAATTCAAGCATTACCTAAATGTAACAGCAAGTGAGATATGTTCCCAAAATGCCCACTCTGAAACACAAGAAATAGTGTAACTTGGTTGAATAGAAAGATTCCTGCATTACATTATCACACTGTTAACTTCTCAGTGCTTTTAAAACCTTTCTAAAATGTATTGGTAAACTTAACTTTCTCACCTCAATAAGTTCATTTTCATGACATAATGGGTAATTAACGTCCTTGTAACCTCTAAAGAATATGATTACATATATCAGTTTTTGCTAAAAATAATTGTAGATGCAGATACAGACAGGGTTAAAGACAACCAAATGCATACTCCACAACAAATGTTGAATGTCTTTTAAAAATAATTTCACTGATCTGAACTTATTTTTTCTTCTTCTTGCCTACTTCCAAAAATAAAGTAGCTCTGTCCAAAAAATGCACTAGATTGAGGAGTTGTTGAAGAGATTCTGTGATTGAACAATAATTCTATGAAAGCCACAGTACCTGTGTTATTACATTATTTCAGTTAATCTTCAGGAAAACCCTGGTGATAGGAATTGTTGTTCCAAATTTACAAAAAAGAAAAGGAAGGTTTAGAGAGTTTAGTTAACTTGCCTAGGTTCACCGGCAATAAATGAAAGAAGCAGTTCTGTTTCCCAGACTTGCTATTTCTAGTACATTATGTTGTTTCAAAATCTAGTTAGCTGGAAAGTCTAGTTATTGGAAAGTTTTCAACAATATGAAAATATTATTTGCAACTGAACATTTGTAAGTTGTTTCAACAATTTTATTCATTTTTTTAACATCATTTATTGAGTGGCTCCTACTAACTTTGTATCAGGTACCATGCTAGGACAATTAACATAACAGTGAGCAATAATCTCTGCTCTCATGAAATTTATAATTTCAATTGAGTGAACAGAAAAGTAGAAAGACAAAATAATCACATACTATAATAACTGCTGGAGAGCAAACAAACAAGAAGACAAAATAGAGAATAACAAGGCGAGAGCTACATTTTACAGGGTAGTCAAGAATTAGCCAGGGGGTTGGGGTCCCAACCATGCTGGAATACCAGCAACACAGACTGATGGGAAAGGTAAGGGACAGAGCTGAGATTCAATTAGGCAAAAAAGATGAGCACCCCACTTGATAGCCAGACCAGTGAGAAGGGAAATCAAGATGCATCTTTATGCTTGGAATAAGAAAAATCCAGAAAAAATTTTCTTAAGGGAAAATGAAAGGGATGAGGATCTAAAACCCCAAAAAGAGACATGATTGAAACTAAGCACTTAGAGTCTATTTACATGGGTTGTTGTCAAGGTATAACTTTAGTCCTAAACCTTAAACTGTGGTTCAAGTGAGGCAACCATGCAAAAACGATAGAGGTTGGATCCAAGGGGGAGGGGGTAGTCAAAGAAGGATGCGGTACATAGCACAATAGGCATAAGACCCTCGGACTGGCTGTCAGTGAAACGGCCTTAGGAGAGGGAGGGCATGTCAGAACTCTGTAATTAAGACCACATTGGCATATCTCTGATTGAAAATATAAACATTTTTAGGATGCTGCCGAGGCCACTGATGTGACCAGACTCCACTCTCATAGGTTAGATTTGATTAGCCCAGAGTGTGGCCCCACCAGGAGCAATTTTTCAATAAACTTGTTACTTTGAGATAATAGAAGATTTACATGCAGTTGTAAAAAATAGGATTCTGTGTCCATTTTACTCAGTTTCCCTTAGTAATATCTTGCAAAACAAAAGCACAATATTATGACCAGGGTACTAACATCAAGATATAGAACATTTCCATCACCTCAAGATACAAAATTTTCCCATCATGTTGCCCTCTTATCGCCATACCCACTTCCCTTTCACTCTCACCTCATCCTTAATCCTGGACAACTAATGTACTCATAATATTGAAATTTTTTCATTTCAAAATGTTATAAAAAAGAATCATAGGTATGTCACTGTTTGGGGTTTGCTTTTGTTCACTCACCATAATTCTCCAGTGATTCTTTTAAGTTGTTGCATGTATCAGTAATCTGCTCCATTTTATTGCTGAGTAGTATTCCATGATATAGATGTACCACAATTTACTTAACCATTCATCCATGAAAGGACATCTGGGTTGTTTCCTGATTTGGGGTATTATGACTAGAGCTGTTATAACCATTTATGTACAAATTGTTATGTGAATTTGGGATAAAAGCTCAGGAGTATAACTGCTGGGTCATATGGTAGTTACATGTTTAGTTTTTTAAGAAACTGCCGAATTATTTTCCACAGTGACTGTACTATGTTGCATTCCCACCCCAGCAATGTATATAGTGATCAAGTTTTTCCACAACCTTTCCAGCATTTGCAGTGTAGGAAGCCAATATCCACTGACACTCGGATACCATAGGTACATTCCAGGTGAGGGTTCCTTAACACTAATAAATCTATTTTCATTTACCATCATTGAAATCTGGATGCAGTCATATTAATTATACTGTTTTAGAATAATCTAATAAAATTAGAATAATAAATAAGCCAAATGTGGTTTTTAATTTACTATCAGCAATCTGTCATTCTTTAATTATCCTGCCATTTTGTAGAAATGAATGGTTAGAAAAAATATGTTAAACCTGTCATTTATTCTACCTTAAACATTCTTATGGGGCCTAAAATAACAGACAAACCTCTCAAGTATATGACATACATCAGAGTGTCATGTCTAAAATTTGACACAAAGATTTTTAAGGTCATGAGGTGTAGAAACTAGAAAAAAAAAGATTGGCATTTAAAAGCTGCAAAGTTTCTAACTCATAAGGTAAAATGCTTTTATTTTGCTTTGAGAAACACTTTCTTCACCTTGAGAAAACCACCTAAAAGGCTCCTAAGTTACTCAAAGTAAAAAGCAAGTATCTGCCCACTTTTCCTGGGGAACAAGTAAAACAACCAATAATTTGAAAGCAGGTATTTCACAGAGCGAATCTAAGTGTTTTGTTTGGCAATATAAATTGTATTGAGTGGCTGTTCTAAGCCCTGAACCTGCAGCTTTTGTTGCTTTTAGTGGGGAGAGTGAAAATGTTTCTGAATGGATTGAGTGAAGAAAAAAAGAAATTTCTCTCTCTCTGGACCTTGGGATACTTGTATTTCCAGGATGGGAGAGGCAAGTGGGGATTGGGAAGTATGGGGATTTCTGCACTGGTCACTGAGGTCTGAGGACAGTGGCAGGCTGTCTGTTTAGGAAACGCCTTACTTTGTAAGTGAACGTAAGGCTAACAGAAAATTTTCAAAAGTTAGTTTATGGTCACAGCTTCTTAAAGGAGAATTAAGAAAAGATCCTGTTTCAAGATTGTAAGAATGGTAAAGAGAAGGAGAACTGTCCCTTCCTGCCTGATAGCAGTCATAAGCCAGGAGACATCACTGATGTGGTCAGCCATAACCATCCAATGAAGAAGTCAAGCAGATTATGAGGAAATTTGCCTTTCAGCACATGGAATGCAGAATATGAGGAACCTCCCAGATATCACTAAGGGACATAATGAGGAGAGCCTAACTCCTGGGGTCCACTCTGAGGTTATCTGCATCGGATGATTTCAGTGCAATCAGCATTGGAACCCCATTTCATTGGAAGTCAAAAAGCAGTGGTTCTCATGCTTCAGGGTGTTAAGAATCTCCTGAGTGCTTGCTAAAAGGCAAATCCCAGGGTTCCAGTCCAGAGGGTCTGATTTATGTCTCCCATTTTAAAAAGCTCTCAGATAATGCTGATGCCGGCAGTCCAAGACAACACTTTAAGAAACATTGCCTGAAAAGTTAAAGCACTTTTATCAGGTATTAATGTGAGACCTACAAAAAAAAAAAAAAAGTCAAATCATTCTTACATAAAGTAAGACAATACATTTTAGCTCTTTAATTTACATTTTTGGCTAAGATCTATTAGAACAATGAGGACCCAGAGCCTCATTTTGGAATAATTATCTTTGGTGTGGGCTCTAGAAGCAACTATCTTAACAAATTCTTCTTAAATATCAATAAAATATGTTTTTGTTTTATATTTTTTAAAATCAACAATTTTATTTTGTTCATTAGAAAATATGTGTTGAATGCCTACTATGCATGAAAAATAAAGCATTATATAAAACAAAAAGTTAATTTACATGAACAAACTTGTTTCAGGTACTTTACAGTCTATGGGTTTTTAGAACGAGGGAACTAAACATATCTATTGGATATTCTTATATATGAAAAATGTCTTATTCCATGGGATTCAGAAATAAATATTTTCTTAATAATGATTATGCACATAATTCCTTCTCTTGTCTACTGCAATTGAATTTTAAATTATTTATACATTTTAATAAATCTTTCCTATTATTTTATTGATTGCCTAATTACTTTCAGATATTATTATTTGTAGATATTTATACTGGATTTTTTTATTCAATAACATTGCATAATGCTCAAAAATTATGCAGTTTATTTTCATTTTTATTTACTTAGCTAAGCCAAATTATTTTCAAGGAGGAAAGAAAGCATACTTGCTAGATTGGGATATTTGATTCTCTGCTAGAATATATGAATCTGCCGAGTAATAAGAGCTAGTTTTTAAAAATTTAATTTTAAATTAAAAAAAAATTTTAATTCCAAAATGTCAACACGTAGGGAAAATTTTAGATGGCTTTGAGTTCATTTCTTATTACAGCAGTACAAGTATTTTGAGGAACAATTAGCTTTTCATCTTCGAGTTCACAATTACAATCAATATTATAAAAACATTTCTGAAATATGCCTCTCTGTTTTGACTTCAAGTAAGATACTCATTTCTGAGCTTTTATAGGATTTGGTAAGTTCTCAGCTATTAATACTAAACTAACATTTAAAAGGAACATTTAACTAAACTTTTTAAATAAATAGTTCACAAAATTGCTTAATATATGCTTTAAGGATTTATTTATTTTCATTTTAATTAATTGATTTATAAATTGCAGAATTCTGTCTATATCATGGTAGTAATTACTGATCAGATTATAGGATTCATGTTGAACAGCAAGGGAAAGGGGAAATATTAAAGCTAAAATTTGGTATCTAACCAGTCGTGGTGGAGCTAAATAAAAAGATAAGGTAAGTCATTCAGTCAAACTTGAGAAATAGAGAAAAGGGAAGAGAAGAGTATAATTAGTGGAAAGCAGAGTTTAAGGCATGAGAAGTAACCTGTTAGCAAAATAGTTAAGAGTCATATTGATACAAACCTGAAGGAAGTTTTTCCAAGAATCATTTATCTTTTCAAATATCTTCCCCTTCAAAGTGTTAACATCACTAAAAATATTATCAGAAATCCCCAGCTTTCTTTTGGAGTTCTCTAAATTTTGTGTTAGGTCTGGGTTCAACAGACTCAATGGAATAGAAGAAACAGGTACATGTAATTTATAAGCAACAGTTTGTTATTATTTCACCTCTTTATTATATTAAAAGTCTGACAGTGATACTCTCCATTCAGTGCCTGGGGCATCATAGTTTCTAAAAGTTCAATAGAAACCTAACAGTCTTATAAAATTCTAAATATAAGTCAGAGCATTAACTGTGTAAGAGGGTTGTGTTTGGTGTTTTATGGCATTTCTCTCAAATGTTCTTGCTGGATTTTGGCTTCACTCAGGCAGTAAAAACTACCATGGTAAGTCAAAACATAGAAATAAAATCATATGGTATATTACTGATAAAACCCATACCACATGAGTTGAAAATATGAAACTATGAAACTACGGACTGCCCGAGTAGTGAAAACGTCATGTTAAAAAAATTTAGAAATTCTTTTCCAAAGTGCTCAAGGTCAATCATGATTCAAGTCAATATAACAAGGATCTTTGTATCTCTATACTATTTTATTGAAAACATTATATACTCATCCTCAAAAAATAAATTATGAAATGAATAAATAAAACACAAATTATTGTCTTTAGAGTATAGATCAGTCACACAGGTCCCATCTTTGCTTCTACCTGAAAACAGTGGCAACATCAGCCATCTTTTTTTTAAACCTTACATAACACTTCCACCCTAACATTTCCATGTCCTAACTCTTCTGGTCCTTCTCCATTCACTGCCTCCATGATGAGGCAGATACTTCTAGTGCTAGGGCTAAGTGCTAGGAACAGATTCACCATCTTTTCTCCCCTTCTTTTCTAACATTGATTGTATATGGGAGGTAAATGTGCTAGGCTCAAAGCGCTTATTCCCTGTCTCCCATGTGGTGAGGGGTGAACATCTCACTCTGTTATTAAGCTGAAGTTAATTGAGTGAATGGTTTTGATCAAAGTGCTGGAACCACTTTTTGCCTTTCATTTTCCCCCTTATCTTCTTGCCTGGAACTTGGATGCAGTGCCTAGAGGTAGAACGGCCATCCTTTAAACAAAAGAACCAAAGCCTCATGCCAAGGTTTGCAGAGCAAGAAGCAAATAGAGCCCAGAAAGTTGATGACTGTCTTAAACAGCTGCAAGAGTTCTGGACTGCCTACCTCTGGACTTGCCACATCAGAAAAATAAAACTGCTATTGGCTTAAATCACTACAAACAGGGTTTCTTGTATGTGGAATCAAATGTAACACTAATCAATTTAAACAGGAAATAATGGCTCCTCTCCTTCCATTAACATGTGTATAAATATTTACACTAAAATTGTTTTCTATCTTACATCAATAAACATTTTTAAAACAAAGGAAGACATAAACATACAGCAAAAAAAAAATTAAATATACACAAATTGTTTAAGGATTTTGTTTTGTTGATTTTGTTGTTTGTTGGTTTTTATTTTTTGGTTTTTTGTCCTTGGCCAAACAATGTTTAATATTACATGCAATGGAAATAAATCCTAGTTATGGTGTTTTTTAAA
Organism: Neomonachus schauinslandi; assembly: GCF_002201575.2. Classification (NCBI taxonomy): domain Eukaryota; kingdom Metazoa; phylum Chordata; class Mammalia; order Carnivora; family Phocidae; genus Neomonachus; species Neomonachus schauinslandi. The sequence goes on from NC_058406.1 coordinate 142,556,367, forward strand.
AAATAATTGCTAATTCTTTGACACCTTTCCCCAAAGTTAGGGTCTATATGCCTTTCCCTTTGAATAGGAATAGACTTGCTTATAACCCAGAGAATTCAGCAAAAAAGACTCTGTGTGATTTCCAAAGCTAGGTAAGCAAGGGCAATGCAGCCTCAACCTTATTTGCTTGAACATTTGTATTTAGATCCCTGAGCGACTCCCTAAGAAATCCAGCTGCTCTAAAGACACCATTCTTTAAGGATGCCAATAGAGAGGCACTCTTACAGAGTCCTAATCTTCAAATTCTTCCAGCTCCCAAGGCAAACACAGGAACAAGCAGGACTTCAGCCCCAGCAATTGAGTCCTTGGCCTTTGAGTCTTTTCAGGAGAGACCAGACTTCATGGAACAGAGACATGTTCATCATGGAAGTTATCCTCATATAGACCTATCCAAACTACTGACCTATAGAATTTATTAGCAAAATAAAAGTTTCTTTATGCTGTTAAGTTTTGGGGTGATTTGTTTTGTGGAAATAGTGGCCACAACATTGGAGAAAGCTGTTCCCCCCGCCCCACATTCAGACATATGTGAGAAGTTTTTCAGAATGAATATGGTGACACATGGTAATGACAGAAATGGTATCCAAGAGGATTGCAGAAATAATGCAAGCAATATTTTACACTTATAGTGTGCCTTTGAGTCCATGGAATTCAAGACCCATTACAAACTTAACTCCCTAACAACAAAATACATAGAAACCCTGTTGTGTGTCTTGGTGTACTGTAATTCACAAGAAAGAGAATGAGTTCAAATAATCAGAAATGAAAATATGAAGTCATCAGATAACAGTGAATTTTCAAAATGCATTCAAACTTTTAGTTTGGCAAATAATACCCTTTTCTAGGATACCTGATGCTTATACTCCTCTTACTTCCTCCCAATATAAAAACAGCAGCAGCATTATCATCATGATCCTTTATCTCAATTCTTCAACCCAAATGCCGAAGATTCAGATGGAGAAATGCCATAGATTTCTATATCATGTAATGCATTTCTTTCATATTCCATATTTAATCATGTTTGATTTCATCTTTTCCCTTTTCATATTACAAACTTCGCAAAGGCAGAGCCAATGTTAGGAAAACTTGATCTATCTCTAAGTTTCTTACACTTAGCTAAACTATAGTGTCCCATATTGAAAACATAATTTTATCGTTTGAATTTTATTGTTTCATTCTTCCTATTAAAACATTAAAGTATCCTGTCTAAAAATCTTATTCTCTGAAAGATTTTCCTTTGCTATTTATTTTTAAACAACAGCAGCATTTCTACAAGATGCTTGCAAATGACTTTGTGTATTTTGATCTATAATTATTTTTCTCTTCTTCATAGTCTGTCCAAAGAGGCATGCAGATATAGATGGGGTGATGAAAACAAAATGTCATGGAAACCAGACTCACTGACAGTCAGCCAAGAGTTTCCCTTAAATACTTCTCTTGAAACAAAGTTGAAAATTACGAACTTTTTCTCAAGTCCTGACACTGTCTTCCTCAAAATAATCCAACTTAGGTCTTTCCAAGGTTTTGTTTACTGTCAAAGACAGACAGCTCATATCCTTCCTGAGGCCTAAATTGCTCAGATTACTGTCAAAAATCACTCAATCCAGTACTTTGTTTGGATATACCTATCCTAAAACTGTGATGCTAACCTCCACATGCTTTGTACTGAAAAATGGAAATGGGATTCTCTGCTTTGTGCTAACTATAAAAAGGTACACATTTCTAAAATCTGAATATAGATTTTAAAGTTATTAAATTATAGTAAAAAATTTACAAGAATCTGGCCAACTTATTTATGTTAGCTATAATATGAGTATCATAGGGTTTTGTGGGTTTTGTTTTGTTTTCAGTTTCCACCATAGTAGTTTATAGGTTTGTGGAGGCACACAAATAGTGCCAGGCTCAATGTGTTAGATCATTGTTTGAGGTTTCAGATTTCATTATCAACGATATAACTTTAATCATGCCTGTTTATTTCTTAATGTATTTTAATAATTGGTTAGTCACTACCTATTTTGTACTTTCTTACATGTTTTGAATCTTTCTAACATCTTTAAAAGAGTTTGCCTTCTCCATATATCAGGGAGAACTTTTAAGTATTTCCTCAAAGAAAATTAATTTTTCACAAACATAATTTATATGGAACTGATTCTTTTTGAGTTAAATGGGATTTTTATCCCATGGTTTGTATCTAAGTTGATTTCCTAAATATCAAATGTCTTGTGCTTTGCACTGTTATTGTTGGCTTTCCATTAAGTTCATCTGTTGGCATGACTCTTAAATTTAGAAAACATAACAAAGTATATTGTTACATTCCATGAGTTGATATTTTCGGAAAGCAAATGCTAAGTAATTAGGGAGTAGACAAACATTCAGAAGGTTATTCAATTTTCTAATAGATTTGTTTTAACAGTTGTGGTAGTCGGGACTCTTGAGATCTGAATGCTGTGTAATGGAAACATGTGTTTATTAAGTTTCTGTTGAGTGTCTTCCAGTGCTTTATAAGGAAAGGTGTGCTGCTTAAATGGAGACAGTGCCTAAAACAACACGATAACATTCTCTTACAGTAAATGCCCTAGCTGCCAAATATAATTAAAGAATTTCCAGATTCTGCCAAGAAAATCTAATCAAAAGCCTACCCTAACAAGTCCATGCATTATTAGAAAATTAAAATGGCTACTGAAGCCTGGATCTGTAAACCTTTCCAGGTATTCTACTTAAGTCCTTAATTCACTCACCTTCACTTACCAGGACCCCACATTTTTATTCATGCAACTTGTTCCTATATACTGTAAGACTAGTTGCACTGAATTACAGTCTATATGTATATACTGTTTGTTTGTTCCAGTAAGATTTGAAGTTATCAAGGGCAGGGACAATTTTTTTTCATTCCTGTACTAATCAACTAACAGAGTGTGAAAAAGAGAGCACAGATAATATGGAAATGGAGTGGAATGGGGAGAGGTGGCTTAAAATCTTACACTGAGAGGCATGATAAAGTAGTCTGTATGGAAGTTTAGTATTGTCATGACCACCGAAGTCCCCAAAACACATGCTAGAGTTTCATAATGCTTCAGCTTCACCAAAAATTACAAAAATAGTTGAGAGATAATTGAAAACACAATTGTTTCTAGCACCATTTTGTATTGTTGGGACATTTAAATCCTACAAATGTAATCAGCAATATGAAAAGATGACACTGACTACTTTACAGAGTAGCAGTACTTGCTTCCACACTGCTGTTCAGGGATTTTTTTTTTAAAGATATATTGTGGATCAGTTTGATAATCATAGTGAAAATAATATATACATGGAGTTAATCAGCTTCATAAATTTGCTTTTTTAATAAACTAAATTAGGCATCTGCAATTGTTACAATAAAGGCCTAGCCAGGGAGATTATGTCAACACACATTTCAGAGATTGAAAGCATAACTCCAAATATAAATGCTGGCCATGACATAAAGTCAATGGGATCTTACTGGAGGGTCAGCAGAATTTAGAAAATATAGGTTTCAGGTGAACTCAGACCTACATGTCCCTCTCAGACTACAGAAAGAGGTGCAAGTACTTTGCTGACATATTCAAGGATGTGGCTGAAATTTTACCAGTTATGTTATTCAATTCATTCCATTAAAATGAAGTTAGGCAATGTGACAACAGTTCATGTTACCTAATATTAATTTTTGACAAAAAAAAAAGTTAATGTATGAGTGTTTCCAGGCTTCCTCCTTATTCAACTAGCAAAAAAAAAAAAAAAGAGAGAGAGAGAGATTTCCGGAATGACCCATTTGATCACTTTTGCTCCCCACCCCTTTTCTCCTGAGATCAACTCTCTCTGGCTTTGATTGCAAAACTGGATAGAAGCAAAGAGGGGCAGAAGGAGACTAGATTTAAGAGTTCGGGGTGGGGAGAATTTCTCAGAGAATGTGGGATGTGAGACATGGCAGCTTTTGTACACAAGAGAAATAAGGAGGAAAGATGGTTTTTCTTTTTCAGTGTTACTACCATCTGCTTGCTCTTCCCCACCCTGGCCCTTTTCACAGTTGTTGAAAATCAAGTAAAGAAGTGCAAGTTTAGAGGACTGTGAAGCCCACCTTTCAAGGATTACATGGCATAACAATAAAGCCCAGAGGGTTTACATATTCAGGATTCAGCAACATTCTTCAGGATACAGCAGATGCTGCCAGACTTCTAAAGAGGCCGTGTTACATAATGAGAAAAAATCCATGATATAGGGTCAAATAAACTTAAGTTTGATACCTGGCTCTCCCACATACTACTAAATAATATTGAGCATGTTGCTCTCCTCCTCCGGTAATAATACTGACAAGGCAGGATTATATACATGGTACATACCCAGGTGGGTGTTGTAAATGTGTGTTCATTCTAATTGTGAAGTATCAATTGTCGATAAAAATACCCTTATGCTATTTTCTCACTGAATCTTTTGTCAAATACTGAAAATAATGTGTTCTTCAGGGGTATAATTAATACTATACTATAAAGCATTTGCAGCTTATAAAGCCCTTTTCACAAATTTTTTATCCAAACCCTCCCACTCTGTTAAGTATGCTCTTGTATTAATAGCCCTAACATATGGACAACCTGAGGCTCAAATAAGTAAAGGGGTTTGTACAAAGCCAACGAGCAAATGATAGAACTAAGGCCTGAATCCAGATCATCTGGACCTAATTTTTATGCTATTTCAGCTGTATCTCTATTGCTGCACTACAACTACATCAGGCAAAATGCTATAAAGATAGAACTAAGTTCCTTGAGAAGAAGCTGATCCACAGCATGGGAATTGACACCAAAGATATTCATATCAGTGAAGAGCCCCACTTCAAGAAATTGTTGACACAATCACTGTCCTATTTCCTAAGTGGAAAGGTAGTATCGTTCCATCTGTACAGAGGAAATACGCAACTTCACAGGACAGGAGTTTTTTGCTTAAAGGAAGTAAATATCAGTGACTTCATTACTACTTGTATGCCTAACCCAAGCCCCTCCACCCCTTCCCTGCCTGGATACATCATTTCATCCAGGAAGCTTTCCCTCATTCTTAGCTGCAGCCCAGGCTGAGTTACAGGACCCTTCTCTGTCTCCTGACAGCATTTTTTTTTTTTGCACACCTCCTTCATAGCCCTTACATGCACCAGAACAAAAGCCCAGGGATGGGCTTTAGTCTTCTTCACTATTGCATTCCTAAAATTAGAACAGTACTGGTCATTAAACGAACAAAGAAGGTGCTCAATGAATATATGTACAATAAATGAATGGTACCCTTGAGTGCTTTTGAATCATTCAGTGTCTAGGCCACAAGTACACACATGCTTTGAGAAGAGAGGTTCTCCCAGATCTGTACACTCAAGGCCTGGTCTAGATTCTGGCGCATATCAACAGTTCATACGTATTTGTTAAATAATGCGTACTTAGCACCAGACACTAAGTCCTTCACGGATATTCACTCAGATACTTCTGATCATACTCTAGGAGGTGGGTGCCATTATCCCACTCATTTTGCAAACAAGGAAACCCAGGCACAGAACACATTGAAGTAACTGCATAAAATCACACAGCTGGGAAGTGGCAAGGGCCAGAGCTACAGTGGGTGGTCTGGCTTCAGAGTCCATGATCTTAAATAAATAGAATGAACTAACCAACAAAATAAAGATACTACAGTGATACCTTCAGTAATAGAGGGCTTTGTAGTTGTGCTACAAACACAGAGGAGGAAGTCATTACTTTGGCTTGGGGATGGTGGAAGCCTTCATAATATGGGTAACATTTGAGTTCATCATCAAAGAATGAAGTTCACCAGGCAGCAAAAGTAGGTATTTAGTGCTTGCGCTACATATCACTTATTACAAATAACATTATTATCTATTTGAAATATAGAATTTTAGCAGTGTTTTTATTTAGCATCAATATTAACTTCATGCACCGTTTTTAGTTCCTTGGAAACTTCTACCAGGAAGCATACCTCACAATTTTTTCTGTTCTCTATGATAAGGACAATCTTTTGGGAAATGCAGGCTTTTATCTTTATGAAGTAGATTATTTTTGCTGATGCTCATGAAATGAACTAGAACAGAGGGGAAAAACATGAAGTAATTTTTCTTCTCCATTACATAAGATTCACTATGGCTTTCAACTTGGAGGAGCTTGACACCGTATACTGATCGCTCCAGGAACCACCAATCTGTCTTACAAGGTTCATGTCTGGTTTTGCCAAACTTCCATTTGAGACCACATCCAGATCTCAAAGGAGTCAAGAGAAGGGAATGATAGGGAAGGGGTGATAGGAAACGTGGCCTAACTTGTCCAGAGAGTGCAATAGGAAAATGGGAGTCACAGGGATGATGTGGAGATGAGCTAATGCCAACATGGCAACATTAAGTATCAAGTTCCCCTGAACGATCCTACCAGAGATTAGACTGGCTAGAGCTGATTCTTCCCCTGCACCCCTTGGCACATTAAGGAAAACAAGGCTTAGCTTCCAAGTGCACAGCTGCTAAGCTTGCAAAAGAGCCAAGAAACGAATGTGAAAAACATCTGCAAGCATGTCACTCAAAAAAGACCTTGAGATAAGTTAATTCTAAATGTGTGAAAGTTGGGACGAAGTGGACGAACACATTTTGTGATTTTGCCCAGTTTCCGAATTATGTGAGGAGGGAATAATATACACAGCTTCAAATCTCTGAAACGCTAGTTCCTTTCCACTCCAGAGGTCACTGTGTTGAATATTTTTGACAAGGAAATTTCAAACCAAATCTCCATGAAACAAAGCTACTACATCTCAGCTTGATATCCTAAAAGAGAAATTTTATCCCTATTGTACTACACAGCCTCAGTCCATTATCTCTTAGAGTGGAGTAAGATCACACATTTATCCCCAAACTACCTGCAGAAACAGTAAATAAAACACAGGCACAGGTCAGGCTGACCCACAATTCTGCAAGCACAAGTGAGGGGGAGGAATTTAACCAGTAGAGGTGCAGAAGACACCAGGGGCTCTGCGAGACATCATCAGTTCACTGTGAAGGACAGGAAATAGCCCTGGAGGACTTAAATGTCCAGCTAGTTAAAATGATGCAATGCATTGCTAAAACATTAAGTAAAAGTCAGCACTCTGTCTTCCTGCTATTGGATATTACTCTATTGGGTAAAATACAGTAATTCTAAAAACAAAAGTCCAATTAAACAAGCTAATTATCAGGACTTTCAAAATAAGCCCTGATCAGAGCAAGAAGTTCTACCTTTTGGATTCAGGTATATAGTGTCAGAAATCATAGTTTTCATTCTTAAAATGCTCTAGGCCCAAATGGACCTCCTAAGAACTCACAATTAACTTTTTAAAAGATCAGACACATGTGAACTTTGACTTTTGATTCCACAAAGAATATAAATGACCTTAAATAAACCCACACAAACCAGTGGCAAATATCACTGAGAACCCAGTGGGAAATAAAACTCCATCACCCAGGGGGAGATAAAACATTATAATTTTTAAAACAGATATCATAGCAGGACTCTGTAAGAACTTTGCAGTTTTAAAGTTTTCATTTTATTGTTCTACAAAAGACAACTTACTGTTTTAGGTATGGTGTACAGCCTACATGGAGACCTAGAGAAGAAAGATTAAACCAAGGACAAATGATCAAATTGCTGAGGTCAGAGATTTCACTAATATTCAAATCAATCAATATTAAATCATTACGATAGAAAACAATATCAGTGTCTTCAGGAAGGCCTATATTTGATATTTAAATGCAATTTTTTGTCCCTTAAAGCATGTTTATCAGTATATATTTGTATTTCAGTAACCCAAGAATGAAAGATGAACCTCAGGTAAAAGTTTCCTTGCTATATACCTAAAACTGCTCTAAAAAATAAAATTTATTTAAAAAATTAAGTAACACAGGGGCGCTTGGGTGGCTCAGTCGGTTAAGCATCTAACTCTTGATTTCGGCTCCAGTTGTGATCTCAGGGTCACGGTATCCAGCCCTGTGTTGGGCTCTGCAATCAGCATTCGAGTCTGCTTGTCCCTCTCCCTCTGCTCCTCCCCCGGCTCGTGCTCTCTCTCTCCCAAATAAATAAATGAATAAAATCTTTAAAAATATGGGGCGCCTGGGTGGCTCAGTCAGTTAAACATCTGCCTTCAGCTCAGCTCATGATCCCAGGTCCTGGGATTGAGCCCTGCATCGGGCTCCTTGCTCAGTGGGGAGCCTGCTTCTCCCTCTCCCTCTGCCTGCCACTCACCATCTTGTGCTCTCTCTCTCTGTCAAAAGAATAAATAAAATCTTAAATAAATAAATAAAAATAAAAATCTTTAAAAATAAATAAAAATAAAAAATTAAGTAACACATACAGCATTACCAATAAAATAAAATAGTTAATGCCTCAAAAAAATCTTAATGTGAGATTTAAGAGAGTTTAGGATTCTATAGTCTAAAACTTCACCCAATTGCTAAAATTAAAGGGTCTGACAAACACAGAGAGAAGAAATCCCAAATGAATATTATTTCCATTCTTTTTACTGTTCTATAAGTTCACAAATACTTAAACTAAAGAATACATAATTTCAGTAAAAGTAATCTAGTACTTCATTCCCTACTCTGAATTCTTTGGGTTCATATCAGAACTTGCCCTCAAAGAGAAGCTAAAATTCAATACATGTGATTATATACAAAATCAAAAGTATCAAAATCATATAGTAAGAATGCCAGAATCAGAGGTTCTGGCAGAATAAGAAGACAGTGCTGTATAATAGAGGTCTAGACTGGGAATAAGTAGATTAGCCTTCTCTTTTGATTTTGTGAGTAGCCAGATATTAAGACCTCAAAAAATGAATTAACTTCCCTAAATCTCAGTTTTCTTATCTGCAAATGGGTACAAAAATATTTGTTCTGTTTCCCTACTAGGATTGTTGTCATGTGAACGAAATGAAATAATGTAAATCAAAGGATTTCCAAAATACATTATTCCTCAATTTAAATAAGGAGAAGAATGATAACTTCCCCCCACCCACACATACATCCTCCTCCTGAAAACATTACCTGAAATCTTCAGCGCTGAGCCCATCACCAGTTGACAAAGAAAATACATTGACTTTTTTTTCCACATTCACCTACAAAAACCAGGAGTTGCACACTAACTTATAAAGTTTACACATTTATATTTGTCATACATGTTTAAAGCTTTTCACTAATTAAACCATAATGATAAGAGAATTAAATTCATTTGCAATTCTAGACTGTTGGTTCTTAAAAAACTTTGAGATTTCCAACTCTCTGTACTCAACATTTTCAGTGAAAGAATTTTGCTTATTTACTATATGCAATCATGACTAAGAGTGAACCTGTTTGTTTTATTATTTTGTTCTCTTCCACATTCTATGTGCTTATCAGTCATTCTCACACCTCATTACCTGGAAAAATGTGCCTCAGAATACACAACAAAGCATCTCTCAGAGGTGCCTGACTTCAGCAAGCTGCAAGTCACTCTTTTCTCTGCTTCAAATGGAAATCAGTATTACATTAAGAAGGCTGGACAACATTGTCAGTTGTCACCAGTCTTTCATGGACAACATTTGAAACCAAATTTAGAATTTGTCCTTGCCTGGCTAGTCTTCCTTTTATATTAGAAAAAAATTGTTTAAGGAAATAATGCTGAAGTTTGGGACTTGTTTTTCACAGAAATTTTTATTTTAAGGCTTTGGGTAGCAGGAGGCTACATCTTTGTAAAAATGGCTGCTTAGTAGGCTAATTGTCACGGTTTTAACCATGTAGATGACTTTTATTCCTTCAATCCTTAGAACCCTTTAATCCCAAGTATCATTTGGATAGACTATAAAATCCTTAAAGGCACAAACCATATTTTATTCAACTTTGTATCCCCAACACCTAATCCAGTGCTTGTCACATAAGCAGGTATCCTTGTATAATCAGAAAAGAGGCCCTTGATATTAATTACTGAGGTGACCTACTTCTAAACCATCAAAGCTTCTGGAATATTCTGCCTTCTCAGATTTGGACTAACATATTTCAAGAACTGGATTCCCCACTGTCAATCAACTCTCACTAAAATTAAACAGTTACCATGTATTTAATTCCATTTTTTTTTTTTATCTGAATGAGGCTGAAGTTTCCAGATAATGTGTATGCTGGGGGTGAATATATATTTTACTGTATTGTATCATTTGTCTTTGAGAAATTTTAAGAAAATATGGCCCTATCTTTTTTTTTAAGACTTTATTTATTTATTTGACAGAAAGAGACACAGCGAGAGAGGGAACACAAGCAGGGGGAGCGGGAGAGGGAGAAGCTGACTTCCCGCAGAGCAGGGAACCCGACGTAGGGCTCAGTCCCAGGACCCTGGGATCATGACCTGAGCCAAAGGCAGAGGGTCAGTGACCGAGCCACCCAGGCGCCCTGGCCCTATCTTTAAGAGATATGAATTTCCTGAAGAGGATATCGATATAGTTTTCAAGTACCAGTCCTCTTGCCATGGGGGAAAGTATTCTATTCATGCTTAGTTGATAATTCATTACTTACATCAGTAATTTTTTCTCCTTTACATATTTATAAGAACTTTTGGTCTCCATCTTGATTTTTAAAATGGATATTAATTTAAAAAGTGGCTGTCTCATTATTTAAAAAAATGATGCAGAAGTGGAAAGTGGTCCCCTGTTGGCCTAGGTAGCATGGAATAAAGGAAGTCTGAGATCATGGTCAGTGTATGCCATTTTCTGCAGTGTATGAGATACTCAGCGTCACCACCACTTCCACGAATCCACTTCCCCACATGGTTCCAGGATAATGTTGTAAATACGAGTCCAATTCCAGTTCTGATGTTTGACCACTGACAGCTTTCAAGCCACACCTCTCCCCTATCCCCTTCCTCCTCATATCTGGGCAAGCTGATAAGAAAGCACAGGCACACCTTCCTTTGACGCTGGTGGGAAGTGCAAACCATGCAAGCTCCAGCCTGTGTATGTGCAGGAATCATGCCAAGCCTACTTCCTAACTACAAGAAAAACCATCCAGCCTCTACTCCCTGCTCTCTCAAGCTATCTCTAAACCCATTTGGTAGTCTCCCCAGAAAGCCGCGTTTTGTGAGTCATAAACTTTTCACTCTTTCCTACATGCATGGCTATCATCCATCTTGATATCTGACCCAAATTTCAATCCATCTCATTTTTACAAGGTGAACCAGAAAGTAGGAAAGGAATGAGATATCACATGGAGTTGGGTGAGAGGAGGATGTATTTTTTCCATACACAGTGCATTTCTGACAAATTTGTTGATAATTCGCTGTTGGTTATGCTAACATTACTGGCCTTGGCAGGTCTCTTTCTGCTTCCAAGGAATCACGCAGCTTCCAGTTTGCCTTGATTATCATGCCTTGCATGAGACCTGGCAGGAATGGAGTCCATAGATTTATCTAGAAGGAAAAGCCAGCTATGGGTGCCCAAGGAAGTAAGAAACAGCAGTTCAAAAGCTAAAGGTAAAATATGTATTCATTGAAGAGTCTCTAGCGAGGATTGTCAGAAAGTAAAACCAAGATGAGAACCAAAGACTGTATATACTTCTGGCATGCAATCCCCTTGCTCTCATTTGTATAAGTTCTTTGAGCACTGTGTTGCAACTCAAATTGGCTTTAGGAGAGACTGTCTCTCTGACTTTTTGAAGTTGCTAAATAGCTCTTGGCATTGTTTTCTGTTTTGTTTTGTTTTGTTTTTTTAAGTCTTATCCCGTTTTGTCTAACAGGTGGACAGAAATCAGCAACTCCCCTATTACGCTATGCATGAAATCATTTGCTGCTTCTGTGAACGTTTGTACTGCTAAATACACTAGTATCACAAACCAATGACTCAAATTTTCATTTGGTATCTTCATGTAAACATTGCCAGAGTTTATCTGCTTATTGTCTTTCTCTGATTCCTCTTCTGACCCTTCTTAACTGCATCTCTGTCTTCTAATCCAAGATCAGTGGCTCCTTTTCTCTGAGTTAAGACTATGTACAACTCACTCTGGTTTTCTTCTCCTTCACCTGCAAGATAAAGAGAAGGCCCTAGAAATTGCAAGGTATTTTTTATAAGTTTCAATCTGCTGAAAGAGAAGGAATGGGAGAACTATGCAGGGAAGAAATATTCTGCTTGCTGCGGGCTAAAATCAACTTGTAAGGTACTGGATAAAAATATAAAACAGTCGGCAGTGACCTCATGACTGTGTATTTCCTACTGAGGCATACATGCCTCTCCAGCTTTGTCCTTTGCTCTTGAAGGTGATGCTGCCATCTGATCGAGCACTACGATCCTCAGTCTGGGATATATAAATTTCCGAAGCAGCAAAGACATGAGTGATATCATTTAAGCTCCATCTTGGTGAGGTGAGTGGCCAAGATGGCAGAAAGCTACGCAGAACACTGGCAATAAATATTGGTGATCAAATGTCTTATTTTTTTAAAGACTTTATTTACTTATTTGAGAGAGAGACAGAGAGAGTGAGAGAGAACACGAGCCGGGTGAGGGGCAGAGGGAGAAGCAGACTCTCCGCTGAGCAGGGAGTCCGATGCCGCTTGATCCCAGGACTCTGAGATCATGACCTGAGCTGAAGGCAGACGCTTAACTGACTAAGCCACCCAGGCGCCCCATATGTAATCAAATGTTTTAGAAACAATAATATAATACAGATAAATAAGAACGTGGTCTCATCCACATGCAAATTACTCATTTGTATGTTCTTTGTTATAGACATGTATACACAAAATCATATTCAGTCATACTCATCCTTTTACTCACGTTGGTTTACATGGGAATGTGTAGGCCAAGAAAGATTCAGAAACAGAGCTCCCACAGCTGCACTGACTGAAGTTTGCAAGCACATGTGTAGGTCAGGTCCACACCGCCCCAGCGGACACTCACGCAAACATGCTAGAGCAGTGCTGCTGCTAGCATTCGGAATCCCTCAGCCACACGCGAGGTCCACTCTGTCATGTGCGCTTATCTGCAAAGTAATTGTGCAATGCGACCAATTTTTCCCTTAAGTGTTTTGTCTCTTTTCACTGATTAACAGTTAAGTTCCCATAGAAAGTTATTTTGACAATCTTATTGATGAAAGATTCACCAGAAAAATTAAAATAAAAACTGAAGCACATTTCAAATTGCTGAGTGCAAAATATTGAGTCATCTTTTACTAACATGAAATTTCCAAGTTACTGTTTAGTCCTCTTCTAGTGCTCTTCTAAAAGTTGAATTTTCTGGAGTACTTTTTAGAACAGAGTAGTCATTTGAATAGCAGTATTTTCCCCTCTGCCTATGATTATGGTCTGCACAAAAGTGCTTTGAAAGCTAGGAAATATCTCTACACTAATTAAAGTATATAAACACTTCAGGCTAAGCATAGGCATGTGAAGTCGCTATTCAATTTTAGGAACCAAGTACCTTAAAGAAGAAATAAATACTGTGGCATTAAATAGTATATAATTGAAAGAGCAGGGAAAAAAAGTCAACACATCATAAAATATATGCTGGAAATTTAGGAAAAGCCCACACTCACAGAAATAAAGGTCTTCAAGTATAATAACTAAGACTATTGACGTTGTTAGCTATGACATAACAGAGTGTTTATCCAAAGGTCCTTTGTAAGGTTCATTCTAGGTTTTCCTTTGTGTTTAGAAATGGTATTTCATATATGTTAATTATACTATTCCCCTGCTGTTTTTAGTACTAATGCAAATTCATAAGGCTTGATGTCCCTTCAAAGCAATTGAGATTTCAACCTTCAGTTCACCTACTGATGTCACCATGTCTCTTGAAGGAGAACAAAATTAACCTCAAAATACAAGGCACAGATATTAATTTCATATGCTATTCAACACCTCCATGAGAGTTCATCTGATTATAAATTATATTCAGAAGGCTCCCTTGTGCATATTTTCAGATTAAGTCCCTGTTATAAACATGTCAGAGTTCATAGTTGGTAAAGTGCTACATTTCAGTACAGTCAGTGAACCGTAGAACTGCCATTAGACACAAATTGCTTTGCACCAAAAAGCACAAGAGCTGTGTCTAAAGCAGAGGTCCTACTCAGTCAGCAGCATCCTACAGACATCAAGAGTAGCGAAGAGACCAAGAGGTCAGGTAACCATTACAAAGTCAGTTGGCTTTTCAGTTTGTGATCTACAAGTTAGAAGATCCAGATGGTAATAATTATTGTGTTCTTAATAAATAACAATATTACCTTTTCTGGAATGGCTTACTCATCCATTCCCTCCTTTAAGTTAAAAAGATAGAAAGCCAGAGTTTATATTTCCCAGACTCCCTTGCAAACCTCCGTTTTTTCTGTGTTTACTCATATTGCTTGCAATTGTTTTCACAACATTTACCAGAGCTATCATGTACTATATTTTGTTATCCCAGATTTAGGCTTCCCAAACTTAATTTGGGAACTCCAGCCTCCTGCAGATCAGTACAGACTCAGCTTACTTTGAAACTGATGGTTTTGTGTTTATGAGGACAAATGTAATGGAAATTATACTGGTGTCAACATGGAATGATCTGGGAGTTACCAGGATTAACTCAAAGTGCACAAAGGTATGTTTCCTATCCAGATGTTATAGTATCTGACATTTCACTGCTAGAGATTCATTTCTTTGGATGCCCTAGCACCTGCTTTCAGTGTTAGTTACATCACACTAATTCAAACTGAAGAGTTGAAGGGTTATGTTCCAGCAAGGATTTCACTGCTATAGATGCTTTAGTAAAGATTCTTCTTCATTATTTGTAGCAATACTATCAACCATTTATTGATTTCCTAATGCATACTGAAGTACTAGACATTTTGTAGTTCTATTATTTAACCTACACAATAACCCTATAAAACAGATGTTATTATCATCCATATCTTACAGATGAGAGGAACTTTAGAAGAGTTTTTAAAGAGTGCTGGCTTTGAGGCAAGAGAGACATGGTAAAACCACAAATTCATTACTTACTAGCAATGTGTCCTTGGAAAATTTACAGTCCCTTCCCCTGTAAAAACAATGGCAATGGTATTTTTATCCTGAGCTTGCTATATAAAGAGTAAATAAGCACCTGGCATCCAGTGGGTCTGAAATACAGAGGTTGTGTAAAGAGAGATGAAAAACCAATGATCAGAGGTCAAACAAGCTGCCCCTATCACTAGTTAACAAGATCCCCACAACCTGGATGGCCTCCACTACAATATGGTGGGTTTTGCAAAAGTTTGCACGTCTCTGTGCCTCTAGGTCCTTCTTCCAAAACAATTTGCACAGATATAAAATAGGAAGGCAACAGTCACTATAGTAATCGCAGCAACGAACACACCTCAAAATGAACCAGTTTCCCTCAGTGTAGGCTGTCCTTTCCTAACCTGGATTGTTAAGGTCAGCTGTGGATTCAACAACGGCCGCCTCATTTCTCTTCCCTGGCTTCACATGGATTGGTCTGCCAGTCAGTCCGTGACCCTAACTCTAGTCTATTAGGAGCTGCGTGAGTCCGTGCCAATGCCAAGGCTGAGTCAGATAAACGATGATGCAGTCCTCAGACACTGGAGATAGCAATTAAAAATGACCTTTGTTGGTGAATTAAGTACCTCCACACAACTAGCTCCATACCCTCAAATTAGTACCAGGAGAGAAATTACTGTGTGGTTCAAGAGAAGAAAATGTAACTGTTGAGAAAGATATGGTTATACTCGTGAGGAGAAGAAACAAGAGAGAAAAGGTTCTTACTCATGCTGTACTTGGTACTGGACACAAACCTTCCATTTTGCTTTTCAGTATGTTCAACTTAGCAGTACAGAGAACTGTTTATTTCAAATCTGAACTTTTAAAGTGCTCATAAAAAGAGTCCCTTTCTCTCTTATTGACATACTTTTTTCTCTTTTAGCTATTTATACTGACCCTCATCCTAGTCTTTTGTGTCTGGTATTTTGTTAGAACTACTAAAATAACCAAACATAAATTCTAAGAAAAATCTTGCTTTCTTTCTACTCGCCCCTATTACTTCCTTGAGGGACACAAGAGATAGTCTATCTCCTTATTACCAATTGTAGATTATTTCAACAAGATCTTTTTCCTTATACCAGTAGGGCTGTGTTATAATATCCTCTAATATTATTCCCTGGGCCTGAACAAGTCGGATAACTCAGCTTCCAAAGTAAGAAAAGGAAGTAGAAATCATCAACAAGCTTTCTCTTTACTGAACGTTCTGTTTTTTGAAGAAGAAAACCTTTTCCTTTGGTAGAAAATGCCAGTTGGTTCTGACAAACACTTGTGAAACTTCTGTCTTCTTGAAAATAGCAAATATCTAAAAATTCACAAAAATTTTCACAGATTATAAGAAATTAGTTGGAATAGGTGTGCTCTTAAAGGCCAAACTTCCTGAGCTCCAGCCCTGCTTTTGCAGCTGTCTCTCCTGCATCGTCATGTGGAAGTCCTGCCAAAATCTTATGTTCAACTTGTTCAAAACTGAAATCTCCACCCCATCCTCCAGACTTCCTCTCACAGAAAAGGGCATCCCCGCTCGCCTTGCAGATGTCTTCAGATTCTCCTCGCCTCCCAACCACTTATACCCAATTCACCATCAAGTTCTGGCAGCTCTTTGTGTCAATGGGTTTTACCTACTGTATCTACCTCCTCCTCTCCACTCCCCCTGCTTGGCAATCGCCATCCTCAAATGACCTTTTGCAGGCATCTCATCAGTGGTCTTCTTGCCCATCACAGCACAATCTTTCTCAAATACAGAATAGTTTTTAGCAGCCTACAGAAGGAGGTCAGGACATAGCCTGGCACCCACCTTCATCCCAGGCCCCACTTTATTTCGATATCCCCACAGAGTAGGCACTCTGGCCTCCCTGGAAAATTCAGTGTTGCCCAAACATGCGTCACACTTCCTAAACTCTCCTTCTCTGCTTATGGACTGACTCCCTGTTTCTAGGATGCTTATCCTGTCTCACTGATTAGAATACTCCCTCCTTCTTGAAGTCCTCCTTCACTTTTTCAAAGTAATATCACTGTTTTTCTTCTTAGTGCCCAGGTAAAATCATATCACTTCATGGCAGCCAGTAGGATCTTTTTTACAGGACAAATCAAATAATATCACTTTCCTGCTTAAGTCTTTTGGGGCTTCCATTAAACTCAAAACAATATATTAGACACTCCTGAACATGATGTACAAGGCCCTGCATTTTCTGGCTCCTGTCTGCATCTCCAGATCTCCTGCTACCCTGCTGTCCTCCCAGCTCCCTGAGTTCTTGCCACACAGTCTCATTTTTATTCTTCAGGATTCCAAGCTCATCTCCACATCACCATGTTGGCACTCACCGTGCCTCTGCCTGGATTACTCTTCCCCCACATCTTCACATGACTGACTTCTTCAGGCCCTCAAAAGCACTGTTCTTCAAGAGTAGCCTACATCAACTCAGTATCACAAACCTCTGCATTTTTTTTTCCTAGCACACACTGCTGTCAATAGCTAGACTTACCTTATGTGTATAGACTTACTTTGTGTTCATGCCTGTCTCTTTCCAACAAAACATAAGCCCCTTGAGGACAGACTGCTTTTTCTTTTGTTTACCATGGAATTCTCAGCACCTAATACAGAGCCAGACACATTCAATAAATGTTCATGTTAGTCGCTGCAAGTGCTGGGATTTGATAGATCTGTATGAACAACTAACTGTAAATGCTAATAGTTATTTATCATTTTTTAAATTACTCAGGAATTTCCTGAGAATTCCACAGCTACCTTGATAAATTCGTATATGCTAGAAGCCCAAGAAATCCCTGGAGGCTTTTTTCTTTAATTCCTCCCACTCATGTTTCTCAAACAGCTGAGGTGCAAGCACATGGCCTGAAGTTGGCCATGTTCTCGGGGCCACTGAGTCTTGGTCATGGTGAGAGTGGATGGAGGAAGGAAGGGGAGTTCATTCTGAGCAGCAACGGTTTCTGTGTAACACTGTCCTCCAGTCCCCTGCCAGAAACAACTTCCGGGACTTCTCCTCTTCTGTTTCACGCCCGGTTCTCCAGTCCTGCCCTCAATACAGTGAATTCCCTATAGCCTTTCAATACATTGTTTGTGTCCTTAAATTTGCCAGATTCCGTTGCTAGCAAAAACAGAACCCCAACTGATATACTGTGCAAAAAAGAAAAACAATGGGAATTATAATGAATTCTCAAAAAAATGTATAATGAATAAATAAGTATGCTAATGAATGAATATCGCTATTCATATGGAAGCATGTAAAGTATTAGATTACAGACCAAGGACCACGTAAAAGAAGCCACAGAAAAGGAATGCCAAAGATAGTATATAATTAATTGCCAAATTAATAGCCCAGGCTGTAAATGTTGAAAGTGATCAGGGAGAAAAAGAACACAGCAAGCTTTCATGGTCCAGAAAGCCTTCGTAGTTAAATAAATACTCAATGAATGAAATCTGGATATTATTTCCTAAGGCAAACCTGAGAAAACTAATGAATGCAATTCTCTGAGACACAAAGAGTGGGGTGTTGGAATGATCCGGCACATAGTCATCTGAACTACTATTCTTCAGAACTATGAAATTCAACAAAGGCCTGTTACAGAAAAACAGGCTTCTGCCATACTACTCTTGAGGGCTTTCAGTCAACAAACTTGATCAAGCTCCAAACCTATATCAAGCAACCAGTGTCCCAGACATCAGCAAGGTGCGAGGAATACAGAGAAGAGTCAAATTCAGACATACAGGTATGCACCATCTAAGTGAGGAATAGAGACACCAAATATTATTAAAATAATGCCCTATTGCATTTAGAGAATTGTTAAAGGGATATCTTCCCCAACTGGCAGGCAGGAAAGCCTTTTAGAAAGGCATGCCTAGCTAGGTCTTAAAGGATGGATAGAACTGACTAAGGAAGAGGCAGGGAAAAGGCATTCTAGGAAAAGAAACAAATATAAGCAAAAACAGAAACAAGAAATGCCAAGGTGTGTATGGGTATAGTGTGCGGCAGACTGCAATGAGAGATTAGGTCCGAGTAGAAGCAGGGGATAGATCATAGGGGGTCTGGGATGTGATGATACTGTACACACAAGAATATAAAACCCTAATTGACCAGGCCTGGGTCTCACGCCTACCTCTGGAAGCTGGAGAGGAGTCAATGTCACTCAAGTTACATGAACTGAAAGTGAATTGGAGTGATATCCTGGAGGATAATCAGAAAGCTATTTCCAGAAGAAAAAATAGATGCTCAGTGAGAAATGGCTGATAATACCTATTACTCTGCTCTGCTAAAGAAAAGGCTAAAAGGGCTTAAACTGTAATCTACTAGGCCAAAGAATTCAATAATAACTACACTTCTTACTCATGAATAGTAATTTAAACTTCACAATGTGTGGGAATCTGAATAAATCTGCTAGACAGTAACACCATCAGGGCAAAGACATTGTCTGTCCAGTAACTACCATGTCTAGTGCACAGTAGGTGCTCAACTAAGTCTGTTTAATAAATAAATGAAAGAACGCACATAACGCCTTATTTCGTGTTCACTATCAATTGTATAAAGTTGATATTTTAATTTCCATTTCATATAGATAAATTATTTAAGTGATTAATAACATTTTTGGTGAGGAAATATGTACTCAGATGATTACAAATATGTAATCAGTTATTCTTCTTAACACCGAATAAGGATAAATGATTCAAAATCTGGAAGACAGAGTTTTTATTGTATTTACAAAAGAACTTGACTTTTAGGTTTATAAAAATTAGAACTATTTGCCCAGAAAGCCCACAAATCTCCTACTACAAAGATGTTTTAGGCAGAGTAAGATGTAGATTTAAATGAAGACTGCTTTCCTCAAAGCAAGGAGATGGACACATTGAGCTTCAACAAATTAGTCTGTAATTTCTCTTATAATGCTGTAGTTTCCTAGGGGGAAAAAAAAAAAAAGTATACTTCTGAATGGCTGGTTTCTTTTGCTATAGCGACACCTACTGTCATAGACAATACTTTGTTTTTAAGAAAAAATATTTGGAAAATACAAGCTCTAATTAAAAGGTTGTTAATATGAATTTTCTATTTCAGTGATTTAACTTATGATATATATTTAGGAAAGTTAAAAGAAAATGTGTATAATTTATATACTTTTGAAATATATATGAATAAGGTATTTATCAAATACTATTAAGTGATTAGCTTAATAAAATGGTCATTACCAGATCTATATACATATACATACATACATATGCATACATATATTCATATTACATATGTACATATAAGGCATTTTAGAGAATAATTCCAATAATTTTAATACTAAGTCTAAAAATCTTTAAATATTTTGTCAATTTAGTAATAAGCCTGTATATTTCAAATGCAGTATTAAAATAATAGAGTGGTTACGGTGTTCAAAATAATCCTAAAATACCCATTTGAACAGTATTAAAGATAACCTATGTGCTCATTTATGTTCACTTTATTTAATAAACACCTAATTCTAATTTTTTTTCTCTCTTTTAAGGACTATAAAGGGCCCAAAGAGGACACCGGGCCCATTTTACAGGATCTAAGAAACTTGACTTTAAATTAACTTAAGATTCTCTATTTCCATAGCTTTCTGGAAATGGAATGTTGAACTCTCCCTCACAACGAAAATATCAGTATCTTTGTAGACATCTTTGTATTTTCATTTTGGTGAAATAAATACGCTAATCTACTTAAATTTGTCTAGGTTAGGAGTAAGCTAACATTATTATTATTATTATTAACATTACATTGCTAGCTAGTTAGACTTCACTGACTACTTACTCTGTGACCAGGTCATGCTAACTGTTTTATAAGTTTATAAATTATTATTTTGTTTAATGCTCACAATAGCCTGGAGAATTCTACATTCTCTATATTGCAAACAAAGAACCTGAAGCACAAAGACACCACATAATTTTCTCAAGGTAGATAGATCATCTAATAAGTAGCTAATGAAACTATTAAAGCCAGGGCAGTCAGAGTCCAGAGCCCAAGCTAGGATCACCTATATCTATTTTGACACATGAAAAATAGCATGCAATTGAAAGGGGAGACAGGGAAATTTCAGGAAAAACAAAGCATAGTGTAAGGGAAAAGTCCTCAGTATACCTATACTCCCCCTCTACAAACCTATCTAGGCTCTCCCTTTGCAATATTCACCTGAATACTCCCAGCAAGATATAACCAAGTGGGAAAAACTCAGCATAAAATGATCAATGTCACATGCCTGATCAACCCCATAGCACAATTTTTACTTGCATAAAGACATGCTTTTTGGAAAACATACACACAGCTACAATAATCTAATAATACAGAAATAAAGCATCATATAGAAACTAGGAAGCAAAAAACCAATTTGTTGTGATGATCATTGGAGTGTACCACCAATTGCAAATATCTTAACATCAGTTAAAAGTGGGATGCAAACTCAAACAATATTAGAACTAAAATGAAAGAGAGACTCAGAATTAGGGATCCTTCCTAGTATTTCAGGAATGAAATATTAAGAGTCAAGACAGTCTTCAGATCTATAGAAATTCTTATTCACTTGAAGGAATTTCCCTGATACAGATTTATAAAGATATCAGTGAATATATACGATGATGAGATCTACATAGACATGGATATCTATATCTGAGCTTAACCTTCCTGCCTGGTCTTCCATATTATCACAAAACTTCAATAACAAGCAAAAAAATCTGTCAATATGCATATTTTGAAGAGAATCTAAGCAGGCACTAAGAAGGGCAGAAAGAAATGCAAGGATGGAGAGCAATGCAAGCAAGTTGGCAGAGATAGCCTACATGAAAAAAAGTAACAGTATCAGACAGAAAAGAAGAGCTTCATATATTAAAAAATGGAATTTGGGAATGAATGACAACTTCTAACTTAGATCATTATAGAGTACGTCACAGAGTTACAAAATAGATAAAGAATATGAACCGGATTTTTTTAATTGATTTATAAATACTAACTGATAGTATTTATAAAGACAAAAAACAGGGGAAACATTCTGGGCAAGGAAGAAGAGTCAAGTGTAGAACACAAGGTGAAGTCAAGACTGTTCAGTATGCATTCAGAGACAGTGCTTGGATCAGTTTGTCTACATAGCAGGGATCCTAGAGAGGCTGCAGGATCAGTGTCAAATGGTAGAGTCATAACTTACCATGAAGTGTGCTGAATGGAAGGCTAAAGAGTTAGTACTTTACTCTGTTTGGTGATTAGATTTTAAAAGATTTTGATCATAAAGATAGCACTGTGCAAACAGTATTTTAGGAATAATATTCGTAGAAATGTAAAAGGTAGGCCAGGAAGGGTAGAGAAAGATGGAACCAGATGGAAGTTGCTACATTAGTTCAGGTATGAGATTGTAAGAGTCTGAATTAGATTGGTCATGCTGAAGGCAGTAAGAAAAAAACGGATGTGAGTTGCCAAGATTAAGTTTAAAGGATCTGGCAAATAGCAAGGATCCTGGTGTTTGGCTTTAGTGTGGATGCAGGCTACAAAGAGCAAGAAGAAAACAAAATAGAATAATGACTCTGATAGATCAGCTATATCCTGCAGCCTCAAGCTTTCAGAAATGCACCCAATCAGGTAGGGGGTAAGCACCTCTAGAAGAGGAAAAGGGAATAAGAGCAAAATTGTTAAGAATAGAAGAGCTGAAAATTACACAGAATGTGCAGTGATTGGTCAATTTGTTACACAGAATGAAAGGATATTCTCTAAATAGTTCATAATGACTACAAGCACCAAGCCAATTTGTGCAAAATCCAAGCCATCTGGGCCAAGCAACAGAAAAAGATATAGGAGAGAAAAGAAATAAGAAAAATAAGCAAGTGGCAAGCAGCCAAGGAGACAAGCAAAAGAAGTGGCAAGGGAGAATAGAGGCATTGGGAGTGACAAAGAGCTGTCACCTTGACAAAAGAGAAAAATAGAGTTAACAGTAGAGATAGAGGTGTCCGTACAGCTCTGAAGTCTAGCATGACTACAAAATTAAAGGTGCATCACTTAGTAACCACTACAGTGACTGTTTCTAGGAACAAAAATTAAGAACCCTGTAGTCACCAGTCCAGACTTATTTATGAAGGCAACAGATAGAATGCTAGATATTTGACATCTGGGAAGGAGGGGTGGAGAGAAATTAAGTGAAAATAGAACACAAGCCATATGAATAATCTCCCAAGACCCTTGCTTTCCATTTTATGGAAATGTTCTTCCTTGGGATCTCCCCATAGCACACAATGTCCCTTCATTCAGTCCCTATACAAATTGTCACTTCCCTGTGCTCACTAGCTAAATTAACCACTCAGTCAGTACAATCACTCTTTAACTCCCCAATATGCTTTGTTTTCTTTATAAAACTTACTGCTCTCTGAAATTATTTTTGAGTATTTTATTTTCTGCCTGACCTAAGATGTAAACTTCATAAGGGCAGGTATGTCATCTTTGTTTGTTCATCACAGTATCCTATAGCTTTGAACGGCACCTATATGTTTGTTGAATAAATGGAAAACCATATTTTCACATAGATGTTCTAATTCACACAAACCCAGGTTGAAATTTTGACTCAGCCATCTACAGGTTTGTAGTGGGCAGATCCTTTCATCTCAGCATATTTTGGAGAACCTCTCATTGCTAGTTTCATTCCAACTGGCTCAGGATTCTGGCCCCTCTTCCAGATCCAAGGGGGCACCTAATACAGGATGGGTTACTCGGAGGACCCAGTCACCATGACAAGAGTGGTTAGTTTGCGGATTGGCATGGAATCCAAACAAGGTCAATTCAGACTCATCCCCTTTTTCTGCAGCTATCCAATCCACATATTCTCTGGGTTCTCTTGTAAGTAGAATGTAAGCTTTGTTACTGCATGAGAAGTAGCTGCTGAAAAATAAATCCAACATGAAGAGAAAGCTGAGAGATATGAAAAAGAGACACATTTTTGATGACATGGCTTGAGCCCCTGGATCCAAAGATGCCTAAAATTTAACCTTTTCAACTTTGCAGGAAGGTAAGACAATCAAAAGTCTTGTTTAAGCTAATTTGAGTTGGATTTCTCTCACTTGCAATACAAAGAGTCCTGACAAGCAAAATTGTGAGAATTTGAGTCTCACATCAGTTATTTGCAAAACAGTGATAATACCTACTTGGGTGGGCAGAAAATCAGTAATAGTTTAACTTACAAAAAATAAATAGCAATAACAACAAAGCAGATACTCGATAAATGGGAAAAGCAGCTCATGAATTGTGTATGGAAGACATAGCTGGAGTAGCAACAGCAGAGCTCCCAGTTTGTAAGACATAATTGCTAGTACTCAAAACAAGCAATGGAAAAACATTTTCATGTCAGATCTGCTCATAAGAAAGAGGACTGATGCAAGCTAAATTTAGCAATCAGCACATGAGAAATCTAAAACAAGCATCACACCAGGAGGGAGAAGACAGGTCATAGATAGTATGGACTGGAGGAAAAAACGAGGTTAAGACTATCTATCAGGTCAGCAAATTATAGACACTGAGTTGATAGGAAGTTAGAAAGAAGTCAGGTTTTAAACAAGAGGGACAAAAAAAAAGTATTGAGACATGGGTGAATGAGGGACAATTGAAATAATATTGCAACTATTTGCACTGATCCTCTCACAGAGACCCTGGGCTGATTTACTGGACCAAGGACATGTCCTTGAAAATCAGAAACTTTGTCTGATATATTTTATTCTGAGTTAATCTGCCCAATTAATAAATCAAAGCTAGGTATAGACATCCTCTTAAAATGTGAATTCCTTTCTTTCTCAAGCTAAGAGCAGCGCTTTAAAAAGTTAAAAAGTTTCTGAAAGAGAAAATGACTATTTGTGAATGACTTGAGAAGAGCTAGCCCCTGGAACTAGCTAACAAATCCTCATGGTGTGCAATCTTCCCCATTATCTGACATCAAAAGGGCCACTAGTCACACTATTTGTCAGTTTTTAATCAACCAAATATTGTTGAGCATTACTGTACCAAACAATTATGTGGGAAGATGAATGTATTTCCCTATCATGTGTTCAAAGTTAATTAAAAATAAATATAGATGTATATATGAGCAAATGCAATTAATTTATTGACAAGTATTTTCTGATGAGTAATTTGGTATTTTGAAATAAGACACATCAGAGAATACTAACAATAGCAGCTTGAGAGAAAGACTCAGACAACTTTAAAACCAAAGAATTATAGTTCCCCAGTGGATCCAGATTGAAATCAAAAGCTCACTCATCTTCTATAATCCAGCCCAAATGTCACTTCCTCTAGGAGGCTTTTTTGACCTCTTCCCCCAGAAGAGCTGATCTCCTCCTCAGCTTTGTTTTGTCCATATGCTTATTACGGCACTCTCCACAATGAAGTAATTCTTTGCTTCCTTTCGTTTCGTTTTCCCATCTACCTCCATTATCCCAGTCCCAAAGCTATGACCTTCTTGAAAGCACATCCTTACAACCCTAGAATCTAATACAAAGCCTGGCACCAGGCAGGTGAGCAATGAGAGAACGATAACTGAATGAATGAGCACAACCTAAGTTGAAGTGTCCCACATTGCTGTTCAAATGAATCTATTTTGGCAAACCTTACCATTATTTGGATAGCTGCCAGTGAATCAAGTTCACCTAGATTTTAAGAGAACGGAAGTGAATTGATTGTTCTAGCATTTGTTAATCTTGAAATTTCTCGTAACTTAGAAAATACCATCATCTAGGAGCTTCCAAAGATATTTTCTCCTTGTTACTTATACAGTGCAAGCTAATTCATGGATGAATGAAAAACATTTTTTGTGTTATCATCTTTTCATGTGTTTAGTGAAAAGTTAATTTCAGAACTAAATGCTTAGCTGAAGATAGCAAAGCTGTTCTACTGCTATAATATTGAAGAACTCACCCCGAGGAAGCAGGGTTATTGTCTGTTCATATTTTTAGCATTTTCCTGCTCCCCATTGTTACCTCATTGATTCAACTAATGGACCAGAGTGTTTTTCAAAATATGAAATGCTATTAAGCAGAGTTCTGAGGAAAGTTGATTCATTTGAAATAATAACAAAAACTCTAAGCTCATTACAATATTAAAGATGCAATTTCTTTGATATTGCTTATACTGGCATTCTATTCAGAGTCAAATATTATGGAAAATTTAAGAGGACAGTATGACCTGAGGTCAATATGCAGAACTGTTAATAAAGAATAATGAGCAGTTAAGAGCACAGACTCATGGAGTTGTTGTGCCTGAGTTCGAATCCACCACTTAGAGATGTGTAACTTGAACAGGTTACTTTATCTCTTTAAATAGCTTCATTATTTGCAAAATGAGAATAACAACAATAATATCCATGTCCAGACTGAATTAGATAATCCATGTGAAATAGAGCATTCAATACATTTTTAGCTAATACTATTATTATTAGACTATGAGTATGAAGATATTTTAGGCTTGCAGATTAATCAAGTCTTTCTAAAGCATCTTCACATTTATGTTGAAATGATAAGGGTTATCCCTCCTTCACACCCAATCAATCAACGTCCAGCTAATAAGGTAGACATGTGGTTCCTGATTCAGTAGACAATAAATAATATAGAATTGAATAATATTAACAGATGAAAGAACACTGGCTTCTACATAGAGGAGGAAAAGAAAAAGAATTTTTGGAGGAAGGTGAGGGAATCATTTGATAGAAGGTTCTTCAGCTCAGACATGCTGAGCTGAGTGAGTACTATGTCCAAACATTGCCCTAGCGCTTACTTCCTTGAAAGATTAATTAATGTGTGTGTGCATTTGCATTTAATAACTTCATCTTTTTTTCATAAAGGAAATATGAAATGCACTAATATAGGACCCCTAGTAGGGTGTCAGATTTAGCAAATAAAAACTAGACAGCAAATATAACACTAGATAATTTTTTAGTATATGTCTCATGCAAACCCCCCAGTTGGTATCCTGGGAGGTAGAGATACTCACTATCTAATTAATATGGTAGCCCTGTCCCAGAATCAGTGGTGAAAGGGAGAATGAACTTTGTGAAAATACCCATTTAAATGAGACTTTACAGGAAGAGGTCAGCATAAGTTAGGGGCAGAATCACTATAACAGCCTCAGTTGAAAAGATGTTGCACAGATACTCTCAAACCTTATTTCCCATTTTGTGAGGCCACAAGGTATCACAGAACTTTAAGATTTAAGTTCTTGGCACATAGTAGGCCTCAAAAAATACATTTCAATTCAATAATTAGAAATAAAAGTGTCATCAGATTTAAAATGAATTCTTTTCTCAAAGTAAATGGCGATATACCTTTGTGTTCATTGGTAATGAAAATTCAGCAGTTAAAGAAAAGACCCTTAAATTCACTGCCTGCTTTCATATGTTTATATGAAGTTTGAAAAATAATTCCCCAATCTATATCTCAGCTTCTTTGTGCCCCTGGTATTATACGACTAGAATCTTTCAAAAACTATTTTCCCTAGTCCTTTAATATTCTAAGTGTCTGTGCAGAAGTCGAACTTACGCCTTTGGAACTGAGATTAAATTCCTTGAATGCTTTTGGCATCGCTGAGTGTTGTCATCCCCATCACTGCTCAGCACCAGTGCCATTGGATAAAGTGGGGGAGGAAAAGTAAAACAATACTGCAGCAACTGAATGATATGTGGGACGTGGAGCCGTAATAGTGACAGAGCTTGACGCACAGTCTTACTCGATATGACAGAGCATGTAATGCACCTGGAATTGGGCCCCGTGTAGTGACTAACAGTTTCAATTCTCTGAGTTTTATAGAATTCTGTATTATGTTTGACAGCTCTGTTTCACACCAATGCTGGTTCCATAATGCTAATGAAGTACAAAGATGAGAAAATGTCACACACACACACACACACACACACGGAATGCAAAAAGTGTATGCAAGCTTCAAGCTCATAAAACCTAATTTCCTATGGGAAATTACCATTTTCATATTGTTATGACATTTTCAGGGTCCTGGAAGTGCAAAATCCAGCTCTTCCCCACATGTTTTCAAGAGCTCATTCAAGGGTATAGATTGGGGGAGGTGGAGTGAGGCAGGGATTTGCTAAACCTGTCTGTGCTCCCCCACGCATTTTTCTACTCCTTGCCTTATTCATCGTCACCCCTCACTCCTGCTCTTAAAAACCCAGGACTTTTTCCCCAATCTGGTTGAAACATAAGCTGATGTTCTAGCAAGACTGAGACAGGTAACATTCCATCTACCCCTCGGCAACATTCATACATAGTGAGGAACTATTTGTGCTATTTTGCATATAAAAATGAGAATCTAGCTCACTTTCTAATGGCTAGTCTCTCCTCTGTGTGGTTCTTACTTCCTCTGTGCCTCACCACCTGCCCCCAATAAATTATTCTAGGGATGGTCTCCTGCCATCTCCTAGTACCTAGAGTGCAGAAAGTTCCAGCCCCCTAGCACCACACCATCTTCCCAGAAGGAACATTCCCAAGGACATGTAAAAAGGTAACAGGGATCAGAATCTCTTAGTCTATCCCACACTGCCTCTGCCTTCTCTTCCAAGTTTCTTCCTGCTTCAGCCAAATCTACTCTGGTTTCCTGGGTCCCCCTGCTTCCCTGGCCTCCCGATTCACAGCTGGTCTCCTTTTTTATGTGCAGCCATTTGTCAGACTGATTAATTATCTGGTAGCTGCTCCTCTGACTGGGCCTCCGGTCTTGTCTTGTGAGCTGCTCTCAGAGGTAACCCTGGGGACAGTTTTCTGTCATTTCCTGGGTCTCACCCTCTTGATTCTGGTCCCAGAGCATTGGAGGTAGACACCTGTTCTCAATTCCCTAACAATAACAACTAGTAATTAGAAACACTTCATAATGAGGCAGTGTATCATGTTGGACACCATGCAGATTTTGAAGTCAATCAAGGGCTTGAAATCCTGACTCCTACCCTAGTTAGCTCCATAACTGTGGCAAATTTACTTAACCTTCCCAATCCTCAGTTTCTGCACCTGAAAAATGGAGTAATGATGCTGTGCCCATAAGGAGAGTAGTGAAACGAAGATGCCTAGAGTATGTATTGGACCTATGCCGCCCAAACTAGGTTTTCTGATAACAAAATACATTTCATTGTATACCTTACTATCTTTCACCTTCCTTCCTGAACAAATGAGAGATTTCAAAGTTATTACTGTCCTTCTACTCATTCTCCATGTTCTATCTTGTGCTCAGGTGAACATTTTTCTTTTTTGCAAGATTGTTAAAGTACACAGTACAACTCAATGGGAAATTTTACTTTATTACATAGCATTGCCCAATGGGAATATTTGTGCTTGTGAAATGCATTGGTCTCCTGGGTTTCTGTTTTATGTCATTACTAAATACAATTGAAATCTATGTACAAATGAAAAGTTATTCATTATTAAAAGGCAAAGATATTTTCTTTAAAAAGAGGCAGACCAGTTGCTGTCTATGTGTTTATGTGATCTTCTGAAGTCACTAAATTCTCATACATTATGGCCACTTGCTCTCTCATACCTCTACTTACATCCCCACTAACGGGGCAGAGAGGTAAAGTCATTTGGTACATCAGGCTTCCACAGAAATCCAGGCCAAAAAGTACATCAACAATAACATGTAATAATGATACAGTGATTGGTCACACTGCTCAGCTGCCACAAAAAAAAAAAAAAAAAAAATTTACCTCCCTTCAGTCCTTTCAAATGCTTAAGAGAATCCCATGTGCCTGGGACCTTATCACTTATCACTTATCACCAATAACAGATGATACATCGTGGCCAGAAACCACACACCACCCTCCCTGGTGAGAAGTCATTCCCAGAAACACTTCTTAGAAAGTGAGGTTCCAAAAGTGGAAGTAATCCAAAATATATTGCCATCATTACTTATTGATGTTATTAGCAACTGTAATGACCATATGGATTATGCTATAAGTGCTTATTTTTTTATAAAGGAAATTCCATCAGCTTTCTATCCAAAACATGAGTATTTGAAAGCTTACTTGATAGGGCTATAAAAATTAGGGCAACAATAAGGGGGCGGAGCAAGATGGCGGAGGAGTAGGAGACCTGGATTTCGTCTCCTCTCAGGAATTCAGCTGGATAGGGATCAAACCATTCTGAACACCTACAAACTCAACAGGAGATCGAAGAAAAGAATAGCAACAACTCTCTGAATAGAAAAGCGACCACTTTCTGGAAGGTAGGACATGCGGAGAAGTGAATCCAAGGCAATATTCGGGAGGATAGACAGCGGGGGAGGGGCTCCATCAGCCGCTTCTGGCAAGTGGTAGAGCCGCGGAGCACAAAATCGGAACTTTTAAAAGTCTGGTCTGCTGAGGGACATCACTCCGGTGGCTAAGCTGGGGGTGGAACCCTCGCTGGACAGTGTGGTCTCAGGACCCTCAGGGTCACAGAAAGACCGGGGGTGCCTGAGTGCGGCAGAGCTCCCAGGTATCAGAGCAGGGAAGCCGGCTGCAGAGGCGGAGCCCAGGCGCGGGCTCTCAGCTCGGGGTTGCCATAAACCATGATACGCGGCACAGTCGGGCCCCTGCTCCTCCAGCAGGGACCCAACAAGCAGCAGATCCAGGGAGACTCACCTTCCTCCCCTGGGAGGAGCCGCGCAGGAGCGCACCACAGGGATCTGCTGGGTTTGGAGACTCCACACGGGGTCGAGTGCCAGAGATAGAAACGCGCGGTCACAGGCCGGGTGAGCACGGAGTGCGGCTGGAGACCGGGGAGATGGGAGTGACTGACTGCTTTTCTCTGGGGGCTCACTGAGGAGCAGGGCCCCAAGTTCTCGGCTCCTCTGGGGTGGAGATTGGGAGGCCGCCATTTTCACTCTCCGCCTCCAGAGCTGTATGGAAAGCTCGCAGGGAACAAAAGCTCCGGAGAGCAAACCCGAGCAGATTACTTAGCTGGGAGGGGGCAAGGGCGGGGCAATTCTGCCTCCAGCAAAGACATTTGGAAACCACGGCAACAGGCCCCTCCCCAGAAGATCAGCGAGAACAGCCAGCCAAGACCAAGTTTACCCATCAATGAGAACGGCAGAACTCCAGCGCTAGGGGAATACTGCACATAGAATTCATGGCTTTTTTACTATGATTCTTTAGTCTTTCAAAGTTAATTTTTTTTAACTGTCTTTTTTTTTTTAATTTTTCTTTTTCCCTTTTTCAACCAACATCTTATCAATCCCTTTTTTAAAAAAACATTTTTATTTTTCATTTTTAGAGTCATATTCTATCCCTTCATAGTAGTTACCTGTATTTTTGGCATATATATATAAGTTGTTCTCTCTTTAAAATTTTGAGATAGTTTCTTCTAACAGATCAGAATATACCCTAAATCTCTAGTATATGGTTTTTTTTCCACTCCCCTGCCTGATCACATTCTCTCCCTTTTTTTTTCTTTTTTCTTTTTTTAAATCCTCTTCTTTCTTTTTTCAAACAACTTCTTATCAATTCCTTTTATAAAATTTCTTATAATTTCCATCTTTACAGTCATATTCCATCCCTTCATCATATCAACCCTTATTTTTGTACATATATAAGTTTTTCTTTCTTTAAAATTTTGGGAGGCACTTTCTTCTAACAGACGAAAATACACCCAAAATCTAGTGTGTGGCATTGATCTATATAACAGCCTGATAATACTTGATCACATTCTGGTTTTTTGTTGTTGTTGTTTTGTTTTGTTCTGTTTTTGTTTGTTTTTATCTTTATCTTTTTCTTTTTTTTTCTTTTTCTTTTTTCTCTATTTCCCTTTCTTTTCCCACTGCTTCAGGTCTTTTCTGATTTGTTTAGAGTATATTTTCTGGGGACGTTGTTACTCTGCTAGCATTTTGTTCTCTCATTAATCTATTCTCCTCTGCACAAAATGACAAGATGGAAAAAATCACCTCAACAAAAAGAACAAGCGGTAGTACTGACTGCCAGGGACCTACTCAATACAGACATTAGTACGATGTCAGATCTAGAGTTCAGAATCATCACTTTAAAGATACTAGCTGGGCTTGAAAAAAACATGGAAGTTATTAGAGAAACCCTTTCTGGAGAAGTAAAAGAACTAAAATCTAACCAAGTTGAAATCAAAAAGGTTATTCATGAGGTGCAATCAAATATGGGGGCACTAACTGCTAGGATAAATGAGGCAGAAGAGAGAATCAGTATTATAGAAGACCAAATGATGGAAAATAAAGAAGCTGAGAAAAAGAGAGATAAACAACTACTGGATCACGAGGGCAGAATTCGAGAAATAAGCAATACCATAAGATGAAACAACATTAGAATAATTGGGATCCCAGAAGAAGAAGAAAGAGAGAGAGGGGCAGAAGGTATAATGGAGCAAATTATAGCAGAGAACTTCCCTAATTTGGGGAAGGAAACAGGCATGAAAATCCAGGAAGCACATAGAACCCCTCTCAAAATCAATAAAAATAGGTCAATACCCCGACATCTAATAGTAAAACTTACGAGTCTCAGAGACAAAGAGAAAATCCTGAAAGCAGCTTGGGAGAAGAGATATGTAACCTACAAGGGTAGAAACATTAGATTGGCAACAGACCTATCCACAGAGACCTGGCAGGCCAGAAAGGACTGGCAGGATATATTCAGAGCACTAAATGAGAAAAATATGCAGCCAAGAATACTCTATCCAGCTAGGCTGTCATTGAAAACTGAAGGAGAGATAAAAAGCTTCCAGGACAAACAAAAACTAAAGGAATTTGCAAACACAAAACCAGCCCTACAAAAAATCTTGAAAGGGGTCCTCTAAGCAAAGAGAGAGCCTAAAAGCAACATAGACCAGAAAGGAACACAGACAATATACAGGAAATACAATGGCACTGAATTCCTATCTTTCAATAGTTACCCTGAATGTAAATGGGCTAAATGCCCCAATCAAAAGACACAGGCTATCAGATTGGATTAAAAAACAAGACCCATCGATATGCTGTCTGCAAGAGATTCATTTTAGACCCAAAGACACCCCCAGATTGAAAGTGAGGGGGTGGAAAACCATTTACCATGCTAATGGACACCAAAAGAAAGCTGGTGTGGCAATCCTTATATCAGACAAATTAGATTTTAAACCAAAGACTGTAATAGGAGATGAGGAAGGACATTATATCCTACTTAAAGGGTCTATCCAACAAGAAGATCTAACAATTATAAATATCTATGCCCCTAACATGGGAGCAGCCAATTATATAAGGCAGTTAATAACAAAAGCAAAGAAACACATCGACAACAATACAATAATAGTGGGGGACTTTAACACCCTGCTCACTGAAATGGACAGATCGTCTAAGCAAAATATCAACAAGGAAATAAAGACTTTAAATGACACACTGGACCAAATGGATTTCACAGACATATTCAGAACATTGCATCCCAAAGCAACGGAATACACATTCTTCTCTAGTGCTCATGGAACATTCTCCAGAATAGATCACATCCTAGGTCATAAATCAGGTCTCAACCAGTACCAAAAGATTGGGATCATTCCCTGCCTATTTTCAGACCACAATGCTTTGAAACTAGAACTCAATCACAAGAGGAAAGTCGGAAAGAACTCAAATACACGGAGGCTAAAGAGCATCCTACTGAAGAATGAATGGGTCAACCAGGAAATTAAAGAAGAATTAAAAAAATTCATGGAAACCAATGAAAATGAATACACAACTATTCAAAATCTTTGGGATGCAGCAAAGGCAGTCCTAAGAGGAAAGTATACAGCAATACAAGCCTTTCTCAAGAAACAAGAAAGGTCTCAAGTACACAACCTAACCCTACACCTAAAGGAGCTGGAGAAAGAACAGCAAATAAAACCTAAACCCAGCAGGAGAAGAGAAATAATAAAGATCAGAGCAGAAATCAATGAAATAGAAACTAAAAGAACAGTAGAACAGATCAACGAAACTAGGAGCTGGTTCTTTGAAAGAAGTAACAAGATTGATAAACCCCTGGCCAGACTTATCAAAAAGAAAAGAGAAATGACCCAATTCAACAAAATCATGAATGAAAGAAGAGAGATCACAACCAACACCAAAGAAATACAAACAATTATAAGAACATATTATGAGCAACTCTATGCCAGCAAATTAGATAACCTGGAAGAAATGGATGCATTCCTAGAGATGCATCAACTACCAAAACTGAACCAGGAAGAAATAGAAAACCTGAACAGACCCATAACCACTAAGGAAATTGAACAGTCATCAAAAATCTCCCAAAAAACAAAAGCCCAGAGCCAGATGGCTTCCCAGGGGAATTCTACCAAACATTTAAAGAAGAATTAATACCTATTCTTCTGAAACTGTTCCAAAAAATAGAAATGGAAGGAAAACTTCGAAACTCATTTTATGAGGCCAGCATTACCTTGATCCCAAAACCAGACAAAGACCCCATCAAAAAGGAGAATTACAGACCAATATCCCTGATGAACATGGATGCAAAAATTCTCACCAAAATACTAGCCAATAGGATCCAACAGTACATTAAAAGGATTATTCACCATGACCAAGTGGGATTTATCCCTGGGCTGCAAGGTTGGTTCAACATCCGCAAATCAATCAACGTGATACAATACATTAACAAAAGAAAGAACAAGAATCATATGATCCTCTCAATAGATGCAGAAAAAGCGTTTGACAAAGTACAGCATCCTTTCTTGATCAAAACTCTTCAGAGTATAGGCATAGAGGGTACATACCTCAATATCATAAAAGCCATCTATGAAAAACCTACAGCGAATATCATTCTCAATGGGGAAAAACTGAGAGCTTTCCCCCTAAGGTCAGGAACGCGACAGGGATGTCCACTATCACCACTGCTATTCAACATAGTATTGGAAGTCCTAGCCACAGCAATCAGACAACAAAAAGAAATCAAAGGCATCCAAATCGGAAAAAGGAGGAGTCAAACTCTCACTCTTTGCAGATGATATGATACTTTATGTGGAAAACCCCAAAGACTCCACTCCAAAACTGCTAGAACTCATACAGGAATTCAGTAAAGTGGCAGGATATAAAATCAATGCACAGAAGTCAGTGGCATTCCTATACACCAACAACAAGACAGAAGAAAGAGAAATTAAGGAGTCGATCCCATTTACAATTGCACCCAAAACCATAAGATACCTAGGAATAAATCTAACCAAAGAGGCAAAGGATCTGTACTCAGAAAACTATAGAATACTCATGAAAGAAATTGAGCAAGACACAAAGAAATGGAAAAACGTTCCATGCTCATGGATTGGAAGAACAAATATTGTGAAGATGTCAATGCTACCTAGAGCAATCTACACATTCAATGCAATCCCCATCAAAATACCATCCACTTTTTTCAAAGAAATGGAACAAATAATCCTAAAATTTGTATGGAACCAGAAAAGACCCCGCATAGCCAGAGGAATGTTGAAAAAGAAAAGCAAAGCTGGCGGCAACACAACTCCAGACTTCAAGCTCTATTACAAAGCTGTCATCATCAAGACAGTATGGTACTGGCACAAAAACAGACACATAGATCAATGGAACAGAATAGAGAGCCCAGAAATGGACCCTCAACTCTATGGTCAACTCATCTTTGACAAAGCAGGAAAGAATGTCCAATGGAACAAAGACAGTCTCTTCAACAAATGGTGTTGGGAAAATTGGATAGCCACATGCAGAAGAATGAAACTGGACCATTTCCTTACACCACACACAAAAATAGACTCCAAATGGTTGAAAGACCTCAATGTGAGACAGGAGTCCATCAAAATCCTAAAGGAGAACACAGGCAGCAACCTCTTCGACCTCAGCCGAAGCAACTTCTTCCTAGAAACATCACCAAAGGCTTCAAGGGAAGCAAGGGCAAAAATGAACTATTGGGACCTCATCAAGATAAAAAGCTTTTGCAAAGCAAAGGAAACAGTCAACAAAACCAAAAGACAACCGACAGAATGGGAGAAGATATTTGCAAATGACATATCAGATAAAGGACTGGTATCCAAAATCTATAAAGAACTCATCAAACTCAACACCCAAAGAACAAAGAATCCAATCAAGAAATGGGCAGAAGACATGAACAGACATTTTTCCAAAGAAGACATCCAAATGGCCAACAGACACATGAAAAAGTGCTCAATATCGCTCGGCATCAGGGAAATCCAAATCAAAACCTCAATGAGATACCACCTCACACCAGTCAGAATGGCTAAAATTAACAAGTCAGGAAATGACAGATGTTGGCAGGGATGCAGAGAAAGGGGAACCCTCCTACACTGTTGGTGGGAATGCAAGCTGGTGCAGCCACTCTGGAAAACAGTATGGAGGTTCCTCAAAAAGTTGAAAATAGAGCTACCATATGATCCAGCAATTGCACTACTGGGTATTTACCCCAAAGATACAAAAGTAGGGATCCAAAAGGGTATGTGCACCCCGATGTTTATAGCAGCAATATCCACAATAGCCAAACTGTGGAAAGAGCCAAGATGTCCATCGACAGATGAATGGATAAAGAAGATGTGGTATATATACACAATGGAATATTATGCAGCCATCAAAAGGAATGAGATCTTGCCATTTGCAACGACGTGGATGGAACTCGAGGGTATTATGTTGAGCGAAATAAGTCAAACAGAGAAAGACATGTATCATATGACCTCACTGATATGAGGAATTCTTAATTGCAGGAAACAAACTGAGGGTTGCTGGAGTGGGAGGTGGGGTGGGAGGGAGGGGGTGACTGGGTGATAGACACTGGGGAGGGTATGTGCTCTGGTAAGCGCTGTGAATTGTGCAAGACTGTTGAATCTCAGATCTGTACCTCTGAAACAAATAATGCAATATATGTTAAGAAAAAAAAAAAGAAGAAGAAGAAGGTAGCAGGAGGGGAAGAATGAAGGGGAGGAAATAGGAGGGGTAGACGAACCATGAGAGACGATGGACTCTGAAAAACAAACTGAGGGTTCTAGAGGGGATGGGGGTGGGAGGATGGGTTAGCCTGGTGATGGGTATCAAGGAGGGCACATTCTGCATGGAGCACTGGGTGTTATGCACAAACAATGAATCATGGAACACTACATCTAAAACTAATGATGTAATGTATGGGGATAATATAAGAATAAAAAAATTTTAAAAAAATTAGGGCAACAATAATAACACTGTCTATTATTGAACATATAACATATACCAGATATTCTTTAATTTAATCCTTACAACAACTCCAGTAGGTAAGAATTATAATAATGTCTATTTCTTACAATTAAAAAAACTTGTTTTTAACTCATTTTTACTTATTTAGTTATTCTTATTATAACCTTATTTCTTATAAGTAAGGAACCTGAGACAGAAGATAAATAACTAATCATCATAGCTACTGCGAAAGCCAAACTCAGTTTCAGGTTTTAATTATAGAATACAACTACAAATCAAAACATAAATACCATTTTGGTCATTTAGTCAGCCAGTTTATCCTGAATACCCAATGCAGTGGTTAAATCTGAAATGTATTCAAAAGTCAAACAGATAAATGAATTTCTGCTGTTAAAATGATAGGAAATGGGGCACCTGGGTGGCTCGGTCAGTTGAGTATCCAGCTCTTGATTTCAGCTCAGGTCATGATCTCAGGGTCCTGGGATCAAACCCTGTGTCGGGCTCTGTGCTCAGTGCAGAGTCTGCTTGAGGATTCTATTTCTCCCTCTCCCTCTGCCTTTCCCCACCCTGGCTCGCGGGAGGTAGGGTCTGTGGCAGAACTGGAGAGTATGAATTTCCTGTAAAGACATTCAAATTCAACATTTTATTTTGCTTTTTGTTTTAATTTTATTTTATTATGTTATGTTAATCACCATACATTACATCATTAGTTTTTGATGTAGTGTTCCATGATTCATTGTTTGTGTATAACACCCAGTGCTCCATTCAATATGTGCCCTCTTTAATACCCATCATCAAGCTAACCCATCCTCCCACCCCACTCCCCTCTAGAACCCTCAGTTTGTTTCTCAGAGTCCATAGTCTCTCATGGTTCGTCACCCCCTCATATTCACCCCCTTCATTTTTCCCTTCCATTCTTATAACACTGTAACAGTCAAACCCAACACATCTAGTGGGCAGCCCCAGTACATAGAAAATGTGCTTAAAACACTCAATTTCCAGACTGATTTTAAGGAAACATCAGCCACAGAGTATTTTCAGACATTCTTTGCTGTGTATAAATACTGATTCTATGACCACTGGAAATAAAGCAGATATGAAAATAGAAAAGAGTGAAATGTTAGCTTTCAAGGAAGAGAAGATTAGAAAAGAATATCAGTATGATTAGAAATGACTGCTCTAGTTTAACTAATAGAAAAGTCAATAGTAACCAAGAATATTGAATAATAACAGGGAATAAAAGTTGATACAAATTTTAATAATAAACATTCCCTTATTTGAGAACAATTACAATAATACAAGTAGTTCAGCATATTCCCAACCACCAGAAAAGTGCTTTTTTTGTGGGAGGGGGTGGAGAAGGCAAGGTTGTGAGGAAGCAACTAACATGTATGAAGTGCTTGCTACATGCCATCCATTCTAAGAATATCAGCAAAAAGAAGAAAGAATCCTAACAAGTATTTATAAAATCCCACAGTATCAAAAAGCCAAAATCATTCTTAAAAATTAGTGATAAATACAATTATGATAATGAAAATATTATTAATTCATGGATTACTTCCTATAATGCCAGAGCACACACTTAAAGGAAAACTTGCTACAGAATTTTGGATACAAATATTTATATTAACATATTGCTACTACACGATATTTTACAAAAATGCTCCACAAACCAGCAGTAAAATGTAATTTATGAAGTTTAGAAATAATTGCCTATTTTCACAGCTGCCTTTAACATGAAAATATTAATACTCCAACTTTTATCAAGTGTTACCTAATGGCAGACCTGACCAATATCTACATTTTATATATTTATGCATAAATGACACTTTTTCTTTTTATAATAATAGAAGTCAACAGTGGTCCTGGCATGATTCCTAAAGTAATGGCTGTTGGCATCAGGATCATAAAAAAGAAACTAGGTTTGGGAATTTACCAAACTAAAGAGAACTGTAGGAGGCCTCTTGGATATTCACCACAACAAAGAGTGATGAGTATCCAAAAAAGACTGCTGGGGAAGGAACCCAGAGTCAGCTGGTAAAAAGGTTAGTTTTTTCATTGTCAAAAGAGACAGATGAACAAGGTATAAAGTAGAGTGTTATTACAGGAAAATAGATCTATGAGAAATAATCTTCAAGGAGAGATTCTCTTTTTAATTATTAAATCTTACTAGGCAAAAAAAAAGATTTTACAACAAACTCTAATCTAAAAAATCTAACCAGATTTTTTAAAAACTATTTCAGTCAATATTATCCTATAATTGTATATTTCAAAACAATGCTATCAACTTGACTGGTAATTTAATTAGCAACTTGAGGCTTGATGCCAATGGCAAAGATGCAAGTTTTTAAAAAGCATCCCTACAAAAAGCAAAGCCCTCCTTCCTTCTTTGTCCCAAAGAGAAATAATGTATTTTATTTTGAACTAAACAAATCAAAGCAAATCAAACATAGTCTTGAATCCCAGCCTTAGCACTTATAAACTACATGATTCTAGACCTAAACCCTGTGCATCCCAGATTCCTCTTTAACAAAATGGAAGTGGTGATAGTTCTCTTACACAGTCACACAATCTAACAGAAAAAACAAAACTGTCTATCACAACAACTGGCTCAGAGAAATCAGTCTACAAATTCACATGCACATTCATTCATGCAATTGATCCTTCTTGAGACTCACTATGGGTCAGACCCTATTCTGGATGCTAGGAATACAGAAATGAACAATTCACAAAAGGTCCTTGCCTTCATAGAATTTACATTCCAGTGGGGGAGATGGACAATAAATAAGAAAACAAATACATAATACAATTTCAGGTAATGATAAGGGCTTTGCAAAAAATAAAGCAAGGTAAGGGGGGAAAGAATGGAATGAAGAGAACAATGGAAAGCAGAATTAGATGGAATGGTGAGGGAAGGCTTCTCTGAGGAGGTGATATTTGAGATGAGATCTGAATTATGTTAGGGAGAGAGCCCTGCAAAGTCTAAGGGAAGAGAATTCCAGGCAGAGAGAAGACCAAAAGTTAAATCTTTTAATTCTGGATTGAAGTTGGCAAAAATGAAAAGAAAGCATGTGTGGCAGAAACACAGTCAAACTAGGGGAGAGCAAAAGGAAATGAGACTGTTGGAATAGCCACTGGCAGGTTACAAAAGATCTATATGCTAAGGGATCATATTTGAAGAATGAAGTGAAGCCCATTAGATGGCTGCGAACAGCAGAGTGACAAAGTTTGGGAGGCAATGCTCCCTGATCACAATTTGATCAATCGTTAACCCTAACTAGCTTGTGCATGTGTTAGACATCTGTGAACGGTGGCCAGAGTTTAGAAGCGGCACCATTTATTGACATTGTTATGCATTAAATCAGTCATTCATAAGTGTGTCATACTTACATATACTGTCTAAGCTAGATAACTCATTAAATCAGACATCCATACTAAAGAATACTGCCTATAATGTGTATAAATAATATTTGCCATAAAGCAGAAACAGTAGAAACAAAATACAGAAAAAAATTTTGAAATTCATAAGCAAGTAACCATGGTCCTTTATCCCTTCTTTCAAACCATTACTATTACTTTTCCACCTGCTGAGAATCCATTAAATGACTGATGAGAAAAAAATTCAAAGGAAATCTGCAACAACACTAACAAAACACATGTATCATAAACTTCTTTAGTTTTAAAAAAAAATGTGTGTGTCCCTTCAAAAATATATATTTACTACCTGAGGAGAAGCAAAATGAAAGGCAAATGAAAGAAAGGTGTCGTGCTGCATAATTTTGAATTCTTAAATGTTTAGAATAAATTTATTAAGCTTGATACACTTGATTTATTTAACTAAAGAAAGAAAACCATAAGACCTTAATAACATGCATCAATGGATAGGAAACTAACAGCAAATTACCTAATTTGGTGGATTTGAAAGTATGGAAATAAGGGCGGTTTTAAAATCAAAGCTATTACATTAACAACACATCATCATGCAATAAAAATGTTAAAACATTGGTCTCATTCCCACTCCAGAATGTACCAGAAACTGTTGTCCAAAGCAACACACAGTTTGATGTGTTTCTAAAATGTGCCTCCATCACTGCTCATTAGCAGGGAGCTCTTGAAAGTCTAAATGCAAATCACAACTCTTGTTGGAAACCAGCAACGTCTAGAGAAGCTGGCTAACAGACAAGGGACAAGATGAAGAAGCTGATAGGGCTAGATCCAGGGCTGCACACTCACATGAAAAGTTAGTCACTTGGTACCTGGACAGCACCACTTTGTAGCAGCATTACACACAGATCAGAGAGGAAGACACCTGCCCATACAGCTGTGAGTAAATTCTTCATGGCTTCATGTGACCCCATTCTCCAATCTACAGAACAGGGCTCTGACTTAATTTAACTAGTACTGGAATTTACTTAGTTGCAGATATAACTTTTTGAAAAATATATTCCTGGAAACTAATGGCAAATGATGCAAATATCTATATTTCAATCATTTGGGGCAACTAGATAAAGACCCTTTCAGACCAGGAACTAGAAATCTGGGTTTATAAGATCTATTCTCTTCATGGCTATTAGGTAGCAAACTTGAGGCTGCTGGTTATGTAATACTGATAGCATCATCATCATAATAATAATGGATAACATTGATTGAACATTCAATTAGTCCTATGCATGTCCTAAACCTTTCACATGTACTCTCATTTAATTATCACAGTGCCTCTCTGGAACAATGTTAAACAAAAGCATATGGTGGATGGATATTTATTAGTGAAAATGCATCATCCAGACATTGTATACAACTTCCTAGGAAAATCCTAAAATCTGTTTGTATGCATCCCATTGTTTCTTGGAATTAACTATAATGTTGACTTAATATCACCTACAAGATATATTTTATTATTTATCCATCCCTAGTAGGAGATTAGTTTTTTAAAAAATCACATGTATATCATTAGGAATGAAGGACTTCATGCATGGTCCATTAATACATAGTTACATACCTGGTGATTAGTTCATTAATCTCAATGAGCTCAGAGCGGTAAAGGTCAAAGATGCCAGCCCCAGTAATGTTCTTTTATTCATACATTCACTCATTCTTTCAGCAAGTATCTTCAGAACTGCACTGTTAAAAACAAGAAGAGCATATCTGACTTTGCTGTTATTATAGGCTTAGTGGGGAAACATAATTACCCACTGATCAAGCATAACACTTTGAATTACCTTGAAGGTGCTTGGGGGAAAAGTAATTCCTCTGTTAGACAATCAGGCAGTAACATAAATTGCAAAACATAACTGTTATTGGTTAGTAGGTGTTGGGCAAAACAGCATTTTCCTTGGCCAGCTCTGAGTGTGTAGTATACAAAGGATAAATAATTAAATTGGTTTTTTTGAATTTTATACTTAAGCATGTGTGATATACACTGAGAAATTTAAGAACACTTTTTCAAGGGTGGCTTTCAACTCATTTAAAGACAGCAACTCTACGAATGAATGATACTTTATTAGACCTAACTAAAAGTATTCATTCTTTACCACAACCTGACACTAGCAGTAGGAACAAGGAATGTTTTATGGGTGAGCATGGTAGTTGCCCTACGTGATATCAGTCTCAAAAGGCCCATTTATTGTCTCAGCATGAATGATTCCTATAACTATCTATTGTAAAAAGTAGCTCTTGCTATTATTTGTCCTCCTTCAAGCTTTAAGATTTGCAAAAATCAGTATTCTAAAATTTGGTGTGCTTATTTGTATGCAAATCACGTATATTTGGTGTGTCAGTTTGTATCCAATTTGGAGTATATCCAGTGAGTGTATAGACAGCAATCATACTTCCCCCAAGTCATCACTTTTTTATCAGTCCACATGTGGAAATAACCCTAACCTTGATTGATTTGGCTCTTCTCTGAGTGTTTCTTGTACAGTACGTCTTTTTAAAGTGGCAGCTACTCTACACAAGACTTTCCAAAGGCACATAGTTCTGGTTTTTACTTAAGCTAGAGTAGTGTTCAAAGAACTTTAGAAAAGCTACAGACAAGGGCCTAAATAAATAATTAAGGTTGGGGCGCCTGGGTGGCTCAGTCATTAAGCGTCTGCCTTTGGCTCAGGTCATGATCCCAGGGTCCTGGGATCGAGCCCCGCATCGGGCTCCCTGCTCCACAGGAAGCCTGCTTCTCCCTCTCCCACTCCCCCTGCTTGTGTTCCTGCTCTCGCTGTGTCTCTCTCTGTCAAATAAATAAATAATCTTTAAAAAAATAATAATAATTAAGGTTATTTACTACCACAATAGTAAGCGTTCCCATCCTGTAATTCTAAAATATTCAAAATAGAGCAGACCTTTATAAGAAGCTAACTCCCTACTATACTGTAAACCTCTGATGGGGGAGGGGGGGAGTCCTAATTTCTTTTTACCTCCAGTAAAAAAAAAAAAAAAAAAGATTCTCAATACATTTTTGTCAAGTTAAATT
The DNA here is from genome assembly GCF_002201575.2 of Neomonachus schauinslandi. NCBI lineage: Eukaryota > Metazoa > Chordata > Mammalia > Carnivora > Phocidae > Neomonachus > Neomonachus schauinslandi. The sequence continues at coordinate 142,600,037 of NC_058406.1, forward strand.
TGTATTAATTATGTTATTTTGAAATAAGTATAACATATATTCCACAAAGAATCCAAAAGGTTCATTTTAACCTAAAATGCCAACTGTATCAGGAGCAAAGTTACCTATTTGACATTTTACTTGATCTCTACAACCCCCTCCTTTTTCAAAAAAAAAAATGGTAAATGAATAAAATGTCTAATAGTTAAGGAACAAGAAAGAAAGAAGGTCAATAGACTGGATGCTATATACCACAGCATAATCACTGCCTCTCTCCTTTCATCCTTAGCTGGCTATGAAATTGTCTACTTATGGCCCATAAAAAGATCAAGGTAACTGAAAATATGTCAGTGGGGCTGACCTTTTATAAAGGAAAGACTCCTTACGAAATGGAAAACATAACTCATTTGATGAAATAATTAAGGAAAAACTAATGGAATTTTGGTTACAAATGAAAGCTAAGAGATTCTAAAAGTAACACTGGATTGGGGCATCTGGGTGGCTCAGTCATTAAGCGTCTGCCTTCGGCTCAGGTCATGATTCCAGGTCCTGGGATCGAGCCCCACATCGAGCCCCGCATCAGGCTTCCTGCTCCGTGGGAAGCCTGCTTCTCCCTCTCCCACTCCCCCTGCTTGTGTTCTCTCTCTCACTGTGTCTCTCTCTGTCAAATAAATAAATAAAATCTTTAAAAAAAAAAAAAAGTAATACTGGATTAATGAAAACTACTGTGACCTTCTCTCAAAATAAGTCCACACTTCAGAGAAGCAATTAAAAGAGCTCACAAAATGTAGACTGCATAGCTAATGCCACAGAATGCAAGTCTGAGGAATTTACAGGGTAATAATAAAAATCTCTAATAAGTTGCTGCACTTGAAGAGGCAAAAAGACAGTCAATGGGGTTAATCACTAGACTGCAAAGTTTAAAATATTTGCTAAAATGAAAACTAATTAAACACATAAAGCTTTGGTAAAAAGCAATCCTGAAAGCACAGGAGCTCACATAGAATATAAATTCTGTCTGCCTCACTTCTCCTCCTCTGGAAACTAGGGTACCCACCACAAAGTTTTTCAGGGCAGTAAGAAGAGCAAGAGTTCTCAAGAAAGACTTGGCAACCCTTCTGTCAGTGATCCTCCCTATATGAGCCGGATACTCATGCATATTTTTCCCTTTTCAATAATGTGATGTGGGGAACAGAAAATCATATGTCGGTTTATTCACTGGGTGATGAGAGAAATTATCCTCTACCCCACAAGGTTTATTAACACACATAAGGGTTGTGAGGATGTATTGCTACTCTATATTCCTTATGCAAATAAGATAATTTGGCACAGGAGCTCAATGTTTGGACTATTGTGCCTGGATAAATCTGCAGAAAAGAGCTTTCTACCAACTTTTGCTGTGGGTAAGAAAGGATATTTGTCCTCCTTTGTGGATTCAAGTGAAGTGTGTTAATGTGACGCCTGGCAATTCCCATCTCCCTTGGGGGCTATGGTCTAAATGGAATAAAGTTAGGACAAAAAGTACTAGGCTTGGAGTCTCTAATTCCCACTAGGAATCCTCCTTAGGGTATAGTAAAGGCCCTTGCATAAAATTCTCAATACTCTGCTAAAAGCAGGGAGAAGAAGAGAGATCTACTAGAGTTGGTGCCCAGAGGCTACAAAGAACAGCATGGACTGTGAAAGCTACTCCTTATTTCCACAAACTCATATTTCTAAGTGTTGAGCAAAATTTGCAGGGAAGATGATAATTTAGCTAAAACCTAAAAATGAAATGGAAGCAAAGTCATTGCAAGTAAGCAAACTATCCTTTTGAAAATGTATATTATTTCATTACATTTAGGTAATGTGCACTCACTATTAAAAAATAAAGCTTAGCAACAAAGAAAAGTAAAAACTGACTAATGTTCTTATCATCCAGAAACAAGTACTAGTAACATGTTGACATATTATATTCTAGGTGTTTTTATACATCTAAAACCTGTTTTTTATAAAATGGGATAAGACCATATATACTATTTTATAAACTTCTTTTCCTCCACATTGAACACTTTTCATGTCGATTTATGTATATATGTCAATTTGCTTATTTCAACATTTCCCAAAGTATCTTATGTGAAACTACTAGTTCCACAAGATACAGTTTAAGTGTATTAAGGGGAATATAGCATGCTGCATCTTCTAAAAAAAAAAAAAAAAAATGCCATCATGAAAGATTTTTTTTAGAAATCTCTCTGGACTAGTGTTCCTGAGAACACATTTTAGGAATCACTCTCTAGAGTGAATTCAAGCACTGATCTGAGTCAATACAAAGAACATCAGGCCCTGTTGTTAGGGAAGGCAATTGTCAAGAGAAGAAAAGATGAGGTTCAGAAGTTCTCACCTCAGGGATGCCTGGGTGGCTCAGTTGGTTAAATGGCTGCCTTCAGCTCAGGTCATGATCTCAGGGTCCTGGGATTGAGCCCCATATCAGGCTCCTTACTTGGTGGAGAGTCTGCTTCTCCCTCTCCCTCTGCTGTTCTCTTGCTCACACTCTCTCTCTCTCAAATAAATGAATAAAATCTTTAAAATAAAAAAAAGTTCTTGCCTCAATGTGGAGTAGTAGAGCCATGATCTATCTCTAACCTGGCAAAAGAAACCCCTGAAACTCATGATTCTCCAGGGGAGATAACAGATGAGGATTTGAGGCCAATGACCTTGCAAGTAAGGAAAGGTAGTTTTGTTAGGATCCCAACTGTTCTTTCCTTCTTTGGAGATGACTATAATGTAGTGTCAACCAACAAAATATAGCAAAAATGTGTATAGGAAAATGGTAGGCTCACAATGGGATCTCAACCAGAAATTATCCTTCTTATGGGCAAAATCCCACTTAGGGGGCAAAGCCCTTGAATTGGAGAGGATTTTGATCTCTGCCTATAGTAGTTATCTGAAATTTTTTAAAAGGAAATGGAATCCGAGGTGCCTGGGTGGCTCTGTTGGTTAAGCGTTCAACTCTTGATTTTGGCTCAGGTCCTGATTACAGGGTTGTAAGATTGAGCCCCATGTTGGGCTCCATGCTCAACATGGAGTCTGCTTGAGATTCTCTCTCTCCCCACTTGTGCTGTCTATAAATAAATACAAAATAAATTAAAAATTTTTAAAAAATAAATGGAATCCATTCTGAAAGCCAGAGTTTTGGGACCATGAAGCTAAGACGGAAACTCCAGATATTGTTGGAAACATCTCATGTGGAATAAGCAGAAACCGGTCTGGGTAATAATTCAGTCCTGGAACCAGGGAAGCCTGGACTTGTAGTAGGAAGAGTTTGAGTATAAAGCCTTTTGGTTTTGTTCACGTCAGGCATTTTTCAGATGCAGAGATTTCTTACCCTAGCTTTCCATGCCACCCCCCCCCGCCCATTTGTTCTCTGCTGTAGTCAAAGACAAGAGACTAGCATATAGATTTTAGAGAAAACAATCTGAGACAAAGGTGCTGGGAAAAGATATTAATATAAAAGTAGCAGAGATTATCCAAGACCCATGAAAAGCAGAAGCTTTGAAAATGTAAGATTTCAGAGAGTCCATGTCAGAAAGGACTTTCGTGAATGATTGACAAACTTCCATGGTAAAACAATATGAAAGTTTAAGATCCCAAAAGAACTTTAAAAATACAGATGAAATTCATGATCATCACAACCATGAGTTGTTATTCTCATCCAAACAAAAGCTATAAATTTTAATGTCTTCATTGAATTCAGAATCAAGGTACCAGGAACTTGTGATCAAAGGATGAATGGAAAGCCAAATCAAGTAGCTCCACATAAATGATTTAAACAGAAAAAATAATAATAACTACTAATTTCTAACATGTATTAAGTACTTCCTATATGTCAGGCACTATTCTAATGGCCTTAAGGTAGGAGCTATTATTATTCTTATTTGCAGATGAGGAAACTATTGCATAGAGAAGTTTAGCAATTTGTTCTCTGCTATACTCACACCAAACAGTATATTGGAGATTCCAACCCAGGCTGCCTGGCTCCACAACCTGAAGAAGAAGGAGTTTTAGGACCTGCACACTGGGGACACCACCTCTGTAAGTTTCTACTTTGCCAGAAGATGGAGGTGTTTTGACTGCCTCTCCTCTATGAGAGAAGAGATCGTCGGCACAAGTAGTACACGATTTCCCTTCATTCCGAGGGACAGTGGCTACCATGTGAACCATGATGCTAGGAAGTGGCCATATCTGAGAGCAGAATGACAAAATGGCAAAAGTTCTCACTTCTGTATGGAGTGCTCTTATGGAGGATCTGCCCCTCTTACTAGATCATTTCTTTATGGTGGCTACTACTAGGTGACCAACTCATCTTGGTTTGTCCAGGACTTTCCCAGTTTCAGCACTGAAAGCCCTGGACAAACCAATAGGGTTAGTCACCCCAAATCATACAAAGTCATGATGACAAGAGACATCTACCTTTTAATCTCTCTTCCCAAATCAAAGTGGAGCTCAAGGAAAAGTAGGCAAGTCCAGAAAAAGAATTTCTTTTGTGATCTATTCTAATTCACAGGATAGGATACCAGGAAATATCCAGCAGCAGTATATAGATTTTCATGTATTTCATGGGTTCAAGTGTTTTATAAAACTAAACACAAAATCTGAGCCAAAATCAAGAGTTGAATGCTTAACCAACAGAGTCACCCAGGCACCTCGGATTCCATTTCCTTTAAAAAAATTTCAGATAACTACTATAGGCAGGGTAAGTTGAAGATCTTATTGCAGTCCCAAAGAGTCTAGTCAGATGAATGTTTTTCATATAATAAACGGGGTTGAAAGTTTTACATGTAAGCCTGCCATTCTAAAGTTAACCTGAGAAGGGTATTTGGCCAGTATGCAAATGGACAGAGGGTCCAAGGGCAATTCAGGTACACTGTTTATTGGAAACACTGTAACTGAATTAATTCTTTCCCATTTCAAGAAAGAGTAATCAGAGGGGCCCCTGGGTGGCTCAGTTGGTTAAGTGACTGCCTTCAGCTCAGGTCATGATCCCAGGGTCCTGGGATCAAGCCCCGTATCAGGCTCCTTGCTCAGCCGGAAGCCTGCTTCTCCCTCTCCCACTCCCCCTGCTTGTGTTCCCTCTCATGCTGTCTCTCTCTATATATTAAATAAATGAATAAAATCTTTAAAAAAAAAAAGAAAGAGTAATCAGAAACCACAGGAAAAACAGTTTGGTAAACATGCTGCAAAACATGGGAAAAGTAACATTACACCAAGGATAGAGAAATCTTAGGATGCCTGAAACCACACTGGGAATATTTAAAAAGTCACTGAATCGTACACTTTACAGTGGTAAAATGTAATGTATGTAAATTAAACCTCAATAAAGCTATTTCTTTAAAAAAAGAAATCTTAGGGTGCAAATAGATGTGGCCTCTAAAAGCCAAAGAAAAACTTTAAGAAGTAGAAAAACCGGCATTCAATGACAATAGAAGGATTTTAAAATGCCAAAAGATATAAGGAGAGAAATAAAATTCATAAACTGGGTGTTCATGTCATGGAGTTAGAAAATGAAGCACTAAGGAATGCTAAGGAAAGCTAGAGAGTGGGAATAATAAAGAGAAAAGCCACAATCATTATTTTGAAAACAGATACAAGAGTCTATAAATAAAGTTAAGCTTCTGATTATTGATTATTCCCTCTGTTATTATATTACATACAAAAAAAGCTAAATCCATTTTCATAAATTTAGATAGCAATACTTGAGATGGTCTGAATTAAAAGACAGGCTACGTCGCATAGCATAATTTCACTTGCTCTGTGAGTGGGGCCACAGAGGTACAACAAAAACACAGGCAGTCATTCTTAGCAGCAGCAGAAATGACACACTATGACAAACCCTGTGTGACTGCCATTTGAGTTAGGACATAGTAGGCACTAAAAAACAAGAGTGGTTCTGAAATATATAAATCCAAATAGAAAACAATGAGCACCAACTCTCCAAACAGTAGGCCATGATTTGCAATTAAGTTGCTTCTCCAGTGGGTAATTCTATGAAACATGCTCTCAAGTATCAGGATTTACTCACCTTTGCTGCAGACAGTAGTACTAAAAAATATGGCATATAAAAACCTTTGTTTCAAAGTTAGAAATTTTACAGATCTGAATAACTATAATTATAGAGGATTATTGTAAAGATACTATATTTTGAAATTAAACTCTATTTAATACTGGCTTTAGGGAATCTCACTTGTAGCATCAGGGAATAAAGTCAGGTGATAAATAAATTCAAGAGCTGATTATTTTAAAAAACAAATAGATTAAACTTTTATAAAACTAAACACAAAAAGGACCAAAAACTAAGAATTAATAAGAAGATACAACTAAAAAATGTGGAAGAGTTATTACATCATTTTTAAAGCATAATGTATGGATGTCAAATTTAATAATTTTAAAGATCAAGAACTTTAACAGGTATTAGAATGACTTACAGAACTTGTTAAAACCAGAGTTTATGACTCAGTAGGTCTAGGGTGGTACACACACAAAAAAATCTCATTTCTAACAAGTTCCCAGGTGATAAAGATGCTGCTGATCTGGCAACTACATCTTGGGAATCACAGATTTATGTAAAGTAGAGGTATTTCTGGAAAAATGTGAATAAATGAATGATTCAAGAAGTTAAAAACCTGAAAAATCAAAGTTATTGAGGAATTACTTTTTTGAATGGTTCTTAAGCTAAAGAATTTGCCTGTTGTGCTATTTAAAATATTAAGAAACATAATCCCAGGTGCCTGGGTGGCTCAGTCGTTAAGTGTCTGCCTTCAGCTCAGGTCAAGATCCCAGGGTCCTGGGATCGAGCCCCGCATCAGGTTCCCTGCTCCGTGGAAGGCCTGCTTCTCCCTCTCCCATTCCTCCTGCTCGTGTTCTCTCTCTTGCTGTGTCTCTCTCTGTCAAATAAATAAATAAAATCTTTAAGAAAAAAAAGAAACATAATCCTTATGTCAGAGCAACGATTTCTAAGCATCAAAAAGTATGGAAATCTATCCAATTCATTTGGAAGTTAGTATAAGTCTGAAAGCAAAACCGTAAATAGCACAAAAAGAAAAAAAAGTATAAACCTACAGTTTTTGACCACTTACGTAGTTATGGAATCTCCTTCAACATGAAATCTTATGTGGGAGGCCAATTCAAAAGGTCAAAAAAAGCAGAAATGCATTCTATAGAGAGACAAGAGTCTTCTCAGCCTTAACATAGTGGCCATATAGAGATTACTGTTTTAGTCCAAACTCACATGTAACATAAACTTAAAATCCTAAGGAAAATAATCACAAGCTGATGAATAAAAAGAAACAACCAGGTAAGTATTATCCCATAAATGCAGGCATGCTTTAATAATAGGAAAATCTGTCAATATAAACCAAATCAATTGCTTCAATAAGAAAAAGATGGTTAAAACAACTATTTCCATTAAAAATGTTTTTGCAAACTAGAAGTGCAACAGAACCTATTAATGGTGACTAAGAATATCAGGTTCAAACCAGCAGCATCCATTATAGAGAACCTATGGAGTTTTGAGTACTTTCTCAAGCCCTTAAGATTTTTCTTAAGACTTCCAAACCTGCATAGAAAACTGTTCCGCTTTTCAAAGCAAGATGGCAGAAGAGGAGGGAACCTCATTTCATCTGGTCCCTTGAATTTAGTTAGATATCTATGAAACCATTCTGAACACCTATGAATTCAACCTGAAATGTAAGAATGGCTGGAATTCTACAAATAGAACAGCAACCACTTTTTGCAAGGTAGGAGATGTGGAGAAGTGAAATCAATCTGAGGAGATATATATATTGGAAGATAAATGGCAAGGGGAGGAAGCCTCCATAAGCCAGCTACCAGAAAGTGATATAGTCCCAGAGCACAAAATCAGAACTTTTAGAAGTCTGCTCCAGTGAGAAACTTTCCTGACTGAAAATCGGTGCAGAATCCTAGGTGGGACAGTGTGGTCTCAGGATCCCTGGGGTCACAGAAAGAGCAGAGCCAGCAAAATTCACAAGCACTGGAGTGGGGAAACCAGCTACAGTCAGCAAGCCCAGGAGTAGGCTCTCAGCTCAGTTTGCCATAAACCTCAAACTGAGGCAGGATTGGGCAACCACTCTCCATGCAGGGATCCTGCAAGCAGCAGGCCCACAGCAACGCTCCTTCCCCAGGAGGATGGGGCCAGTGCACACTACAGGAGTCTACAAAGTTTGGCACACACAAAAGTGAAAACTGCTTTTCCCTGAGGGTTTACTGAAGAGAGGGGGCCAGATCTTTCGGCTCTGAGACTGGAAATCAGGGCGCAACCATTTTAATTTTCATCCTCTAAAGCAGTGCGGAAAGCCTTCAGGGAAAAAAAGCCACATCGAAGAACCCAAAGCAGCTTACACTGAGTCTGGCCCCCCTGTCAAGGGTCAGTGCAACTCTGCCCAAGCAAAGACACCTGAGAACCAGTGCAGCAATCTCCTCCCCCAGAAGACCAGCTGGAACAGCAGGCAAATATCAAGTTTATGGAGCACACAGAACTGCAAAACTCCAGCACTAGGGGAAAATAGTATGTAGAATTCTAGGTTTTTTTCTCATGATTATTTTATCTTTCAGTTAAAAATTTTCCTTTTCTTTTTCTTTTTTTCCTTTTCAACTAATTTCTTATTTTATCAACTCTTTGTTTTTAAGTCGTTTTTTTTAAGTTTCATTTTTGAATTTACATTTTATAGATACATTCTTCATTTTTGGCTTCCTTTCACTGTATTCAATTATATATATATATGTAACTTATATATATAAATTTTCCTTTCTTTACAATTTTGGGATTTCCTTTCTTCTAACTGACCAAAATACACCTAGGACCAAGTGGATCACCCATTTTGTTCACCTGAGAGATTATATTCTCTCTTTCTTCCCCCTTTTTTTTCTTCTTTTTCTTTTCCTTTTTGGTTTCTGACCTCTTTGGTTTTGTCTAGTGTGTATTTCACTTGGGTTGTAGTTGATATTTTTGATTTTTTCTCTCATTCATCCATTCTTCTCTGGGCAAAATGACTAGAGGGAGGAATTCACAACCAAAGAAACAACCAGAAGTAATACTCTCTGCCACAGATCTAATCCATATGGATATAAGTAAAATGTCAAAGCTGGAATTCAGGATAATAATTATAAAGTTACTAGCTGGACTTGAAAAAAAATAAAAGACACTAGAGAATCTCTTAGTGCAGAAATAAAATCTAATTGGGCTGAAATTAAAAATGCTTTAACTGAGATGCAGCCTAAAATGGATGCTCTAACAGCTAGGGTAAATGAGGCAGAAGAAAGAGTCAGAGACATAGAAGACAAGACAGTAGCAAGGAAACTGAGGAAAAGAGAGAAAAACAACTAATGGACCATGAGGGGAGGCTTTGAGAAATCAGCGATTCCATAAAGCAAAACAATATTAGAATTATTGGGGTCCCTGAGGAAAAAGAAAGAGAGAGAGGGACAGAAGGTATACTTGAGCAAATCATAGCTGAGAACTTCCCTAATCTGGGGAAGGAATCAGGTATTCAAGTCCAGGAGGTAGAGAGAACCCACCTCAAAATCAATAAAAATAGATCAACACCCCAACATATAATAGTGAAGCTTGCAAATTTCAGAGATAAAGAGGAAATTCTGAAAGCAGCTCAAGGCAAGAGCTCCCTAACCTACAATGGTAGATACATTAGACTGGTAGTATCCACAGAGACCTGGTAGGCCAGAAAGGGCTGGCATGGTATATTCAGGGTACTACATGAGAAAAACATGTAGCCAAGAATACTTTACACAGCAAGGTTGTCATTCAGAATGGAAGGAGAGATAAAGAACTTCCAGAACAAACAGAAACTAAAAGAATTTGTGATCACTAAACCAGCCCTGCAAGAAATATTAAAGGGGATCCTGTAAACTAAGAGAGAGCCCAAAAGTAACACAGACCAGAAAGAAACAGACAATCTACAGAAACAGTCACCTTACAGGCAATACAATGGCACTAAATTCATATCTTTCAATAGTTACCCTGAATGTAAATGGGCTAAATGCTCCAATCAAAAGACACAGGGTATCAGATTGGATAAAAAAGCAAGACCCATCCATATGCTGTCTACAAGAGACTCATTTTAGACCTAAAGTCACCTCCAGATTGAAAGTGAGGGTATGAAGAATGATTTATCTTGCTAATGGACATCAAAAAATAGCTGGGGTAGCAATCCTCATATCAGACAAAATAGATTTTAAACCAAAGACTGTAGTAAGGGATGAAGAGGGTCACCATATCATACTTAAACGGTCAATCCAACAAGTAGATCTAACAGTTACAAATATTTATGCTCCCAACTTGGGAGCAGCCAATTATATCAACCAATTAATAACCAAATTAAAGAAACACATTGATAATAATACAATAATAGTAGGGGACTTCAACACCTCACTCACAGCAATGGACAGATCATCTAAGCAGAAGATCAACAAGGAAACAAGGGCTTTGAATGACACACTGGACCAGATGGACTTCACAGATATATACAGAGCATTCCATCCTAAAGCAATATAATACACATTCTTCTCGAGTGCATATGGCACATTCTCCAAAATAGATCACATACTGGGTCACAAATCAGGTCTCAACTGGTGCCAAAAGATTGGAATTATTCCCTGCATATTTTCAGACCACAATGCTTTAAAACTGGAACTCAATCACAAGAGGAAATTTGGAAGAAACTCAAACACTTGGAGGTTAAAGAGCATCCTGTTAAAGAATGAATAGATCAACCAGGAAATTAAAGAATTTTAAAACTTCATGGAAACAAATGAAAATGAAAACACAACTTTTCAAAACCTTTGGAATACAGGAAATGTGGCCCTAAGAGGGAAGTACATAGCAATACAAGCCCTTCTCAAAAAATTAGAAAAATCTCAAATATACAAGCTAACCTTACACCTACAGGAGCTGGAGAAAGAAAAGCAAATAAAACCTAAACCAAGCAGGAGAAGAGGAATAATAAAGATAAGAGCAGAAAGCAATGAAACAGAAACCAAAAGGACAGTAGAACAGAACAATGAAACTAGAAGCTGGTTCTTTGAAAGAATTAAGTAGATTGATAAGCCCCTAGCCATACCTATCAAAAAGAAAAGAAAAAGGACCCAAATTAATAAAATCATGAATGAAAGAGGAGAGATCACAACCAACACCAAGGAAATACAAACAATTTTAAGAACATATTATGAGCAACTATATGCCAACAAATTAAGCAATCTGGAAGAAATGGCTGCATTCCTGGAAACTTATAAACTACCAAAACTGAACCAGGAAGAAATAGAAAACCTGAACAGACCCATAACCAGAAAGGAGATTGAAGCAGTAATCAAAAATCTCCCAACAAACAAGAGGCCAGGGCCAGATGGCTTGCCAGGGGAATTTGACCAAACATTTAAAGAAGAACTAATACCTATTCTTCTGAAGCTGTTTCAAAAAATAGAAATGGAAGGAAAACTTCCAAACTCTTTCTATGAGGCCAGCATTACCTTGATCCCAAAACCAGACAAGGATCCCACCAAAAAAGGAATTACAGACCAATAATCCTGATGAAACTGGATGCAAAAATTCTCATCAAAATAATAGCCAATAGGATCCAACAGTACATTAAAAAGATTATTCACCATGACCAAATGGGATTTGTTCCTGGGCTGCAAGGGTGGTTCAACATCCACAAATCAATCAATGTGATATAATATATAAAAAAAAAAGAAAGGACAAGAACTATATGATACTCCCAATAGGTGCAGAAAAAGCATCTGACAAAGTACAGCATCCTTTCTTGATTAAAACTCTTCACAGTGTAGGGACAGAGAGAACACACCTCAATATTAAAAAAGCCATATACAAAAAGCCCACAGCAAATATCATTCTCAATGGGTAAAAACTCGTCAGGAACACGGCAGGGATATCCACTATCACCACTACTGTTCAACATAGTACTAGAAGTCCTAGCCTCAGCAATCAGACAACAAAAAGAAATAAAAGGATCTGAATTGGCAAAAAGAAGTCAAACTCTCACTCTTTGCAGATGACATGATACTCTATGTGGAAAACCCAAAAGACTCCACCCCAAAATTGCTAGAACTCATATAGGAATTCAGCAATGTGGCAGAATATAAAATCAATGCACAGAAATCAGTTGCATTTCTATACACTAACAATCAGAAGAAAGAGAAATTAAGGAATTGATACCATTTACAATTGCACCAAAAACCATAGGAATAAACCTAACTAAAGAGGTAAATGATCTGTACTCTACAAACTACAGAACACTTATGAAAGAAATTGAGGAACACATAAAGACTTGGAAAAATATTCCATGCTCATGGATTGCAAGAATAAATGTTGTTAAAATGTCTATGCTACCCAGAACAATCTATACATTCAGTACAATCCCTACCAAAATACCACGAACTTTTTTCACAGAGCTGGAACAAATAATCCTAAAATTTGTATGGAACCAGAAAAGATCCCAAATAGCCAGAGGAATGTTGAAAAAGAAAACCAAAGCTGGGGGCATCACAATTCTGGACTTTAAGATACATTACAAAGCTGTAATCATCAAGACAGTATGGTACTGGCACAAAAACAGACACATAGATCAATGGAACAGAATAGAGAACCCAGAAATGGGTTTTCAACTCTAGGATCAACTAATCTTTGACAAAGCAGGAAAGAATATCCAATGGAAAAAGGACAGTCTCTTCAATAAATGATGCTGGGAAAATTGGATAGCCACATGTAGAAGAGTAAACTGGACCATTTTCTTACACCATACACAAAGATAAACTCAAAATGGATGAAAGACCTAAATGTGAGACAGGAATCCATCAAAATCCTAGAGAACACAAGCAGCAACCTCTTTGACCTCAGCCACAGCAACTTCTTGCTAGACACGTCTCCAAACGCAAGGGAAACACAAAAATGAACTATTGGGACTTCCTCAAGGCAAAAAGCTTCTGCACAGCAAAGGAAACAATCAACAAAACTAAAAGGCAACCTATGGAATGGGAGAAGAGATTTGCAAATGACATATCAGATAAAGGGCTAGTACCCAAGATCTATAAAGAACTTATGACACTCAACACCACAAAACCAAATAATCCAGTCAAGAAATGGGCAGAAGACATAAAAAGATATTTCTCCAGGGCGCCTGGGTGGCTCAGTCGTTAAGCGTCTGCCTTCGGCTCAGGTCATGATCCCAGGGTCCTGGGATCGAGTCCCATATCGGGCTCCCTGCTCCACGGAAAGCCTGCTTCTCCCTCTCCCACTCCCCCTGCTTGTGTTCCTACTCTCGCTATGTCTCTCTCTGTCAAATAAATAAATAAAAAATCTTTAAAAAAAAAAAGATATTTCTCCAAAGAAGACATACAAATGGCCAACAGACACATGAAAAAATGCTCCACATCCCTTGGCATCAGGAAAGTACAAGTCAAAACCACAATGAGATACAACTCAGAATGGCTAAAATTAACAAAATAGGTTGAGCCCTACATCTGAAATGAATGATGTACTATATGTTGGCTAATTGAATTTAAATGAAAAAAATAAATAAAATAAATAAAATTAACAAGAAAGGAAACAACAAATGTTGGCGAGGATGTGGAGAAAGGGGAACCCTCTTACACTGTTGGTGGGAATGCAAGCTGGTACAGCCACTCTGGAAAACAGTATGGAAGTTCCTCAAAAAGTAAAAATAGATCTACCGTACAACCCAGCAATTGCACTACTAGGTATTTACCCCAAAGATACAAATGTGTTGATCCAAAGGGGTATTTGCACCCCAATGTTCATAGCAGCAATGTCCACAATAGCCAAACTGTGGAAAGAGACAAGGTGAATGGATGAACGGATAAAGAAGATGTGGTATATATATATATATAACGGAATATTACTCAGCCATCAGAAAGAATGAATGCTTACCATTTACATCGACATGGATGGAACTGGAGAGTATTATGCTGAGCAAAATATGTCAATCAGAGAAAGACAATTTTCATATGATTTCACTCATATGTGGAATATAAGAAACAGCATGGAGGATCACAGGGGAAAGGAGGAAAAACTGAATGAGAAGTCATCAGGGAGAAAAAACATGAGAGACTTAACTATAGGAAACAAACTGAGGTTGCTGGAGGGGAGGTGGATGGGGGATGGGGTAATTGGGTGATGGGCATTAAGGAGGGCACGTGATGTGCTGAGCACTGGGTGTTATACGCAACTGATGAATTACTGAACACTACATCTGAAACTAATGATGAAATATATGTTGGCTAATTGACTCTAATTAATTAATTAATTAATTAATTAAAAATAAATAAATAAGGGGAAAAAAGAAAAGAAAAGAAAACTGTTCCAGACTAGAAACACTAATTTTACAGATGCGGGGCCCCCTCACTGGAGTTTGGAAAGTTTGGGAGACCTCTTACTACAGTAAAATATGAACTTTGATATTCTATGCAGTGCATCCCAAATCTGAATGACCACGTACAATATTCTTTTTGATGAACAACTTATGGAACACTTTGGGGAAATCCTATAATAAAGGATCAAAAAAAAATTTTTTAAGTACACATGTGGTGGACACAATTTCCTCCATTTTATCCCAAAGACTGCTTGTCTTTGTAAAAGCTCATTGTGGCAGCACTATAATCCAGAAGCCCCGGCAAAGATGTTGGCAGCAATAGAGAGCAGCGAAATGCCCTGAAGGTTGTGTTTTCATATTACTTCTTGGGATGCTATGCATGTTGTCATATTTGAAATATTTTGTCATTTTCTTGACATTCCAGATGCTCACTAAAAGCTTTGCAGAATTCTAGGAAGTTCTGTCTCTATCTTCTTGAAAAGATTCCCAGGTAATTCTTTGGGACTTGTCTTATAATTCATGTGACATTATTTTTAAGTAAATATGATGTGCATATCATTTCATTTTGGCAGGTCTGAGATGCTGTGAGGTCTATTAGGGAAGCACTGCAAACAACTGTATATCTACTAAGAATTCTTTCCCAAATAATAACAAAGATTAAGCTTTAGTATGTGTTGGTCCATACTCATTTCTCAACTCTGTTCAGGAAGTAATACTCCTAAATTTCTATAGTGCACACAAATATAAGATGAAAATTACTTCCCAGATGCTTCATTCCTCCTTACACTGGCCAGGAAGTGCTCACTACCCATTGGTCTATCCAGGGTATCCAGTACACTTTGTGTACTCTTCTTATAATTTATACATTATTGCCTACTTCAAACATGCCTCCTGATAGTCTATTCCCTCTTCTAATTATTATCATGGAAAAGAAATGCCTTTAACATTAAACTTCTTTAGTGAAATCAAAATGCAGTAACTAATTCCTAATTCCTTTTGGAATCTAAACAGATTTTCCCCCACTATATTTGTTGACCCTTTCAAACAATTTCACACTATAGTTCAATTATTTTCTCCTTTTCTCCTCTTTTTTTTTTTTTTTTTTTTTTGGTCAGGGTTTTATTAAGGCAAATTTTCCAATGTGCAAATCACTCTTTGAGAAGAAGTAGAAGAGGGGCACCTGGGTGGCTCAGTTGGCTAAGCATCTGCCTTTGGCTCAGGTCATAATCTCAGGTTCCTGGGATCAAGCCCCACATCGGGTTCCCTGCTCAGTAGGAAGTCTGCTTCTCCCTCTGCCTCTCTCCACACCCCCACTTATGCTCATTCTCTCTCTTGAATAAGTAAATAAAATCTTATTTTAAAAAAAGAAAGGAAGTAGAAGATTTAAGGAAGAAATAACATTTAATAATGAAAAAAAAAAAGGCATTGCATTGGCCTAAAATGTCTAACTCATCTTTCAAGTATGAATTTCTCCTAAGAAGTATGTCAACCACTAGGGAAATCTCGTTTATTTATGTGTTAAATCTTTCTCCGTATGTCTACAATGGCTTAATATATAAAGGTTTTTTAAGGGGGGGTGTTTGTTTTTGTTTCAAAAAATTTATTCAGGCACAATCAATTATAGTAATTATCTCAATATCTTAGAATGAAGAAATTCATCATACTTTTTTAGTGTCTTAGGATAAAGGGCAAATAAATTCAAATGAAAATAACTGACTAGGCAAGCAGCACTGTGCTTAGGAATGTGGAAGAAACAAATGAAGTAGAAAATATATCACCTGTTCCCAAAAAGCCTACTATCTACCTGAAAAGAGAATACTTAGAAGACTTAAAAAACAGATACAATATGAGGACAAAGTTCTGAGACCATAATTCATGTGGCTTTGTCACAGAACAGTATCACATTTTAAGATAAAGCAAATTTAGTAGAAATTTTAATTTTTACATTCACTTCTCAAAGGATATACTAAAGAATCAGTAGGTTCCATTTTGAAACCAACTCAGAAAGGCAAATTTAGCCCTAGACTGGACTTTGAACATCTTCCCTTTCTCCAGAGACTCAGCATATAGCCATATAGGTTGCATACTGCACAACTCCAGAGCATAGAGTATGATGCAAAGGGTGCCCTGAGGGATCATGCAATGGGGCATTCCTGACTCCACTGTCATATCAGAATTCATGCTCCCTGCATGTTTGTCCTCATCTTCTTCTATCTTGACCAAGAACACAAAGTTTTGTTTTGTTTGTTTAAATTCAGTTTAATTAACATATAGTGTATTATTAGTTTCAAAGGTAATTAATTTCATGATTCATCAGTTGCATATAACACCCAGTGCTCATTACATGAAGTGCCCTCCGTAATGCCCATCACCCAGTTACCCCAACCCCCTACCCACCTCCCCTCCAGCAACCCTGTTTGTTTCCTATAGCTAAGAGTCTCTTATGGCTTATCTCCCTCTCTGTTTTCATCTTATTTTTTCCTTCCCTTCCCCTATGTTCATCTGTTTTGTTTCTCAAATTCCACATATGAATGAAATCATATGATATTTGTCTTTGAATGACTTATTTCACTTAGTTCCATTCACATCATTGCAAATGGCAAGGTTTAATTCTTTTTGGTGGATGAGTAATATTCCACTGAGTAATATTCCATATGTGTATATGTATATACATATACCACGTTTTCTTTATCCATTCATCTGTCAATGGACATCTGGGCTCTTGCCATATTTTGGCTATTGAAAGACACAAAGTTTTTAAAAATCTTGCTTTAAATTTTCCTTGTTCCTTTCTTTTCCTGTTGCCTGTTGTCTGTTTCTGTTTTCTGGTGCCACTACACACATGCACAAACCCACATATGTATTTTATTTTATATTAAGTCAGGGAGTATACCTCTTCATCACATCTGCCCTTGGATTTCATTATGGTACCACTTTTTTACATTTTTGAACAAATTTTTGTTAGTAGGTTCTCTCTCTAAGACAGACTCCTTTTTTGTTGATTCATTTATTCAACTAAAATTTATTGTGTATATATATGCACACAGTAAATGGTAGTAGCAGATACATATGTGCATTTTCATAAATATATATGTGCCAAACAGTTTGTTGCCTCCCCCAAATGGCACCTCTTCATCCTTCTTCCTTACTATTAGAATCAAGCTT
Source organism: Neomonachus schauinslandi (assembly GCF_002201575.2). NCBI lineage: Eukaryota > Metazoa > Chordata > Mammalia > Carnivora > Phocidae > Neomonachus > Neomonachus schauinslandi. Next base: position 142,617,595 of record NC_058406.1, read on the forward strand.
CAGTTCAGGTATCAAGGTATGCCTTCAATTCAGAGAAAGTAGACCTGGCCCTTGGTCTAGATGAGAAGTTCTGAACAATGAGATAAAAGAGGAACTCTGATGGAAGAAGGAAAGCCTCTGGGGAATACTTTCCTCTCTCATATTGAGGCAGGCATGGGAGGAGTTTCTTGTCTTTGACATGATGTCCAGATCTGCTGTAGCTATCTTGCCATCATAAAGACAAAACCAAGCAAATCACTGAGACACTGATTCAGAGCCAAACATTGTTAAGCCACAAAACCAGTGTCAGAAGTGGCCCTAATTCCTGATATGTAAGGGAAAAAGAAAGTCCTGTTATTTCACATATGACTAGTAAAGCAGTTTCTTAAAGCCCAAAAGTATTTCTAACTGATATAGCTCTTCTCCATATGAAATAAAATCTCACCATTTGTTAAACAATTTCAGGTTTCAGTGAGCATAAGGAAGAGCATTTTGGAGGGCTAGGGACTTTCCCTGGGGCCGTGATGTCATATCACATAAGTACTGTCTTTTATGACTTCTCTAAGGTCATTTATCTTATTATTGCATCTGCCTATTCTCTGCATATATTTAGTGAGCCTGGGTCTTAAACCGGGTAGTATGGAGAACTCTCAGAGAAGTGGTAACTCTCTGCAAACAACAATATGAAAAAAGACAAGGTAATAAACAAAGCCAAGTTCTGCAAACAGTGAGTAAAGGCCACATACCCAAGACCTCCAGAGCTGTCTGTGCACAGCTCATACAGGGAGGAGAATCAATTGTATTTAACTCTATTCATCCCCATCCGAACAGAAGCAGCTGATCACGATGAACAGCATCATTCCCAAGCACAAAGAACTCACACAGTGCTCATTCTGAAATGTTCAAAAAACAAGGTGAGTGCATATTGGAGAATTTACTGAACATTCGTTTCCAAGCCAAATGATCCTCCTCCCAGAGCTGCATTCCAGCTTGCTGCTACTTTAAACACAATTTTAAATGTGGATAAAATATGTCACAGCAAAAGCTGTAAAGCTGTAATAAATCACTCAGAAAGCACAATTCATAAAAATTTGCTTACATGAGCATTATGTTAGTAATTTAGCTGTGGATCTTCTTGACAGGTAGACACTATTGGATGCACAATTCAAAGAAGAAAAATAAAGACTTACTCTGATACTAACCAAGTGTGCTCAGAATTTAGCAGAATAGCAAGATGCACTAGCAGCACAGTTACCACAGGGGAACCAACTCCAATGATGCCTATTAATATACATTGTCTGAATCATCAGCCATGAGAACAATGGTTCCCACTGAATAGACTCTATTATGTCTTAGCACAAATTAGTAAGAAAAAAAATTGCTTCCTATATAGGGTATACTTGATATATGCAAAAATCTAAGATTATGAGATAAGTGTTTGAAAAAGGATAAACTGAAGACCTGGTTCTTCCATTTACTATTGTATGTCACTTTGAGAATGGCTTCACTGATCTGAGCTTCCGTTTCCTCATTTGATATCCTGCTGCATTTAATGACAATTTGAAATTATCTAATTTATTTGTGCTTTTGTCCATCTCCCTCAGTAGAATATAAGCTGCAAATAGAAGGATAATGCCTGTCTCGGGTCTCTACAAGATCCCTATCACCTACCACAGGGCTAGGACCTATTATAGATACTCAATAAAAATACTGAATAGTTAAATAAAACCTTATAAATACAGCCAAATTCCTAAGATTGTTTTAAGAACTAATGAGATACTATGCTTCCAGCTGTTTTGCAAACTGTAGAGTATTATTTTTTTAAGATTTTATTTATTTGACAGAGAGAGACAGAGAGGGAACACAAGCAGGGGGAGTGAGAGAGGGAGAAGCAGGCTTCCCGCTGAGCAGGGAGCCCGATGTGGGGCTCGATCCCAGGACCCTGGGATCATGACCCGAGCTGAAGGCAGACACTTAATGACTGAGTCACCCAGGTGCCCCCAAACTGTAGAGTATTATAAAAAGTAATATTAACAACACAATGGTCTCAGTCAAGTTATCCTGAATTTACAAAAAGTAAAGCTATGTTATACATAACTAATATCATTGAGTCACTCAACCTCTTGATGCCACAGAAGGACATTCTAAAATTGAGGTAGCCTACTGCATCTTAATTTGAGAATAAAATAAAATAATGTATGGTAGACTGAACAATGGCCCCCAAAGTCCTAGTCTTTGGAATCTGTGAATTTTAACTTAGATGGCAAAAGAGACTTTACAGATATTATCAGGTTAAGGATCTTGAAATAGGGTGATTATCCTAATTATCCAAGTGGGCTCAATGTAATCACAAAGGTCCTAAGGGGGACATAAGAGGACCCAGAGTTAGCGGAGAAGGTGATGTGATGGTAGAAGCAGAGGCTGGAGTGACACTTTGAAGACAGAGGAAAGGGTCACAAGCCAAGAACAGAAGCAGCCACCGAAAGCTGAAAAAGGCAAGGAATTGTATTCTCCCCCTCAGAGCCTCCAGAAGAAATCTGCCTTTTGACCCCTTGACATTAGCACAGGGAAACTGATTTCAGATTTCGGCCTTCAGAACTGTAAGACAATAAATCTGTATTATCTTAAGTCACTACATTTCTAGTAATTTTTTATAAGAACAATAAGAAATTAATACAGGTATGTTAAGTTGGTTTTGGCTGTGAATCAGTGCACAAGAACAGTGTATTAGGGTTTTATGTCTGAAGGAACAGTATGAAGGGATCCTTGCATCCAAAGGAGAAGTGGACCAGCCATTATATAATAAAATTATATAATGATATAATTTTAAAAGAATTGACTGTTTAGGACTTTGATATTGTTAGAAGATTACTGCTAGGGTGAATATTAACCCCCACTTCTCTGACAAAGACATTTGGAAATATAATTAAGGCCTCCATATGTTGTAGTACATGTTTTTTGTACATTGACTCATTTAATTCTTGCAATATCCCTATGTGGTTGGTATCACTGTCCCCATTTTATGTATAAGAACACTGTAGTTCAGAGGGATCAAGTAACTTGCCCAAGGTGAAACACATGTATAGCTGGAGACCAGTTATTTTTATGGCAACTTGGCTTTGGAATTGTGAAGATTTCTGTAGATCAAGCTGAGAGCGATAAGGAAAAATTGCTTCATCCTGCTTCCTGCTATATCATTGGTTTCCTGGTGACTTCTCACACACTCTATCTCTATTGTAACTATACAGAACAAAATGAAATTGGACTTCTGCCTAGAGTTGCAGAGTCTCACTCTAAAGTGTCAAAGATTACAGATTTCTCTGTCAACATTAACTTGCCAGACATTTAATTAGATAGAGAGCCCTTATTCTGCTCCATAGATAAGCTTTAAAACAGGAATAAAATTACCAGCAGATTCATTCTTTTTTACCTTACTAGGGACAGTCTGGGTTGGACAAACTTTGAAATATCCTTTTCTTGGTCTCTCCCCCTTTTTAAACATGTGTAAAGATGGGGTTAACTTGCATTGATCTGTGACAGCTCTATGCATGTCTCCAGGCACATCTGCAACCATGGATCTGATAAGGGTGGCCAAGATAGGGCTGAAATATACTAGTTGGTAATTTGTAAGGTGCTTTTTGAATTATGAAAGTCCCTTGGAAGCACCCTGTACCAACTTATCTACATTGTTTATTGAAAAATTACAGACCAGTGTTATACGCTTGACTCACCTGGTTACATAACCTCGTTTGGGCTATGTGACCTACAGGATATAAAAGATCCCTCAGTAAACTTAAGCCTTGGCTTCAACTTGGACTTGGTGGATTATGATCCAGAGACCCTGAAAGCTGTACCTGAATGTCTCAAATATCCTTGATCTTTGTTTGGGCTATCTTTCTCCTTTTACTGTTTTGTGTCCTTTGTCTGTATTAAAAGTTTATGAAAGTATACTTTCTGGAGTCTTGTGAGTCCTTGCAACTATATGACCCTATGTAATTGCTGCTGTATATATTCTGGTCCACTATCACAGAACCCAGAAAGCCAATGGATTTTGTCACTTTTAAGAAAGTGAGGGTGAACAGTGTATTTCAAGTATGTCTAGGGCTTAACACCTGCCACCCAGTTCTAGGACTTCAAAGGCATTTTCCTTTAATTTATTGCTCTTTCTCAAACATTTAGTGTGTCCCAACTATGTACAAACACTTGTTGATATGCAAACACATATCAACAATCCACAGGCACACTGACCTACCGCCTTCTCTCTACAAATCTCTAAATAAAACACACACAGTATTTGAAGTCCAGTGTCATTTGATTAACCTCAATAACATTTCAATCCTACCCCAGAAACAAATGGTAAACTATATTTAATCTGATGAGTTTTATTCTATGCAAGGAAGTAAATCTATTAATTTTAGAAATTTCAAGCTCTCTTCTTTTGTATTTTGTGTCTAAACATTTTTTAATGTATATGATTGAGAAATGAGACAAGCCTCCATAATTTCCTATGAATTATATTTTCTGAAAATTTGTTTCCTTTTAACTGAATTAAACAGTAGTAGCTAATCAGTAACATCCTAAAATGAGGACCAAATTTTGCTCATATCCAAACATCTTATATCTTATATCTTACCCATCTTTAAAATGTGAATATTACCAATACTGGGGGCACCAAGTAATAGCACATCCTGTCACCAAAGGATAATTTTGTTGACTTAGTGGCCTGTGGAAACAAACTATCAGGGTAGTAGGTTGCTCTCAGGATACAAGATATTTCTATTCACTGGGCTGGACATACATTAGTTCTCTTTTCTCCTTCAAGTCATATGGCTTCTTCACATACTCATTTTGGACTCCAGGCTAGTGAGAGTAAACTGTACTTTTAACCCTTCATATCGTGTTCTTTCTTTTGTTGTTGGGTTATTGCACATGCTTTTTTCCTCTGCCTAGAATACTTGTCTTTTCCCTTTATCTCCCTTGTCACCCTTCCAAATTATCTGGCCAACATCTTCTTATACTTTTAGACCTCACCATAGGCACATTTCCTCAAGAATGGCTTTTTGACTCCTCAGACCAGATGAAAGGCCTCGGTCCCATACATTCCAATATCTCCCTCCACTTCCCCTTTCAGAATATTATCATTTTCTTGCAATAGCTGTTTAACCTTCTGAGTTCAAGTTCACTCTTGAAGATTAGCACCTAGGATAATGCTGGACATAAGGCCTTAAATGTGTTCGTTTGTAATCTCTCCAAGATTTCTTCCTCTGTTCATGGAGCTCATTCATGCTTATCAGTCTGATTATTTTAGTAACAGTGCTATGGAAAACATGAAACTGTATCAGATCGCGTACATGTGCATTTATATGCATAGGTGCTATTAGAAAGATAATCTAAATAACCTTTTTCTCTGACAAGTGATAATGGGTGACCCCTGCCAAAACTATAAAGTCTGAATACCCCATTCCCACCCTCTAACCCCCAATTTTATCACTCATTATCCCCAAACCAATGCTTACATACCTTCATCTTGCTCTTCAACAAAGCATTTCCCTTTTGTTCAGTGTCTATCCCCCCAAAAAACAAGCAAGTTTTTGTATCATCATTTCCATGCTACAAAACCCAAATTATTTATATATTAGTAACTCAATTGGTCACATATATTTGGACCAATTTGATAATTTTTGTAGATTTAAAAAATAAATTCTCAAGGGAGTTCACTGTTCATCATAAAACTACAAGGTCAAAATCTGACCCGTGAAGGTAATACTTTGTGACAATAACTACTTTAGGGTGTATTAGTAAAAGTTAACTTTGACTGAGTGCTTACCATGTGCCAGGTTCTATGCTAAACACTCCACAGGAATTTTCTCATTTAATCCCCATAACAAATCTATGAGATAGGTACTATTGCTCTCTTCATTTTAAAAACTAGAAAATTGAGACTCAAGAAGAATTAAGGAATTCAGCTAAGATCACCCCATTGGCTAAGAGCATCCCATTAATAGAATGCAGATCTAGGGCTCAAACCAATCTAACCCTACGGAACATCTGATTACCATATGATTACCATTAGTACTTCTCAAATACAAGAAAAATCAAAGTTTAGAACCTCTGTCTAATCAAATGAGTTTATCAGTTTTACAATGAGTTTTCCCTCTGGTGGTTGGATATCTTATGAAAATATATAAATTTTAATGATTTTCACTACATATTTCCCTGTAAGAAAATGTTTCAACCACAAACAATTCCTGACACAGGTTGGCAACACTGTCTAGAACTACATTTCTTGTTTCCATATGAATTTATTAATATAAGCTTGATGCCACAAGTACTAAAACTGAATCATCACTTGGTTCCTTTAAACAACAACAAAAAAGCCTTACAGAGTTTTTAAGAGAGTACACATTTCTATTGCAGCAACATTTGCTGGCCTATGAATGTCTGAGAGTGTTTAATGAGTAATTTTAACCAACTCAAAATTTTCCACCTTTTTAACAGATGTAGTAAATAGTAAGTGAAACCTATACATCATGCCAAATCCTTTTTACATTATGAAATAGAATTAGCAATTTCACATAGGAAAGGTGTAATATGAGTCACATAAAGGATATATGAATCTTAATTGTGGGGGAGGAGATGGGTAAAATAAGTGAAGGGGATTAGAGAGTACACTTATGATGATGAGCACTGAGTACTGCATAAAAGTGTTGAATGACTATATTATACACCTGAAATTAATATAACACAGTATGTTAACTATACTGGAATTAAAATAAAAAACTTAATAAAAAAGGAATGTAGGAATCTTAATTTTTCAGGCACAAAACTTATACTGCTTCCCTTCTGCTTGCCTTACATATTGCCACAGTCAGGTGAGGAGAGCCCCAGGAAGAGGGGATCTTCAAAAATGCAAACCATATGCCTCCATGAGAAAGGTGGCATTTAGCTGCCTGCCACACAGAAGCTCTCAATGGCCAATAGATGCCAGCTAGGGAAGCAAAGTCACCAGTGGGGAGGGACCAAAATCATAGGCCATTAAGGAAGGGACATTTGTCCTTTCCCTTTTCTTAACCCAACGCCAGAGAAGTTAGGCCTTGAAAAAGGGAGGGGAAGAAGTATCCCAGAATCAGACTCTTTACCATCTACACACACACACACACACACACACACACACACACACTTCACCTGGATATCACCTAACTATCCTTTAAGACTGAGCTCAGCTCTCTTATCACTCTCTAGGAAACTACCTTTCTTGCCCCTGTCCTACTCCCAACCCACCTCTTAGCCCCCTCATGGCTTCATCCTTAAACTCTATGATAGATGTGCTTTTCCAGTTCTCCCATAGCCTGCCTCTAGCATAACACTCAGCAGCACCTACCACACTAAATTGTCCTCTTCTCTTACCTCCATCCCCCATTAGACTATAAACTCTTTGTAAGCAGAGACTATATCTTCATATTTATAATCTCTAGTGCCTAATAGAGAGCCTGGAATTTTAGTAGATGCTTAAATATTTATTGAATGAGTGAATAATGACTGTTAAAGCAAGTGTAGTTGAGGACTTTTTTTTATCCTAAAGGTTTATCATAGTCTACATAAGCATCATGGCAACCTCCCTGCAATTCATCCCAGGGTCCCTTCTCTTTTTATTCTCTCTGTAAGTAATCTTTTTTTTTTTAAGATTTTATTTATTTATTTGACTGAGAGAGACACAGCAAGAGCGGGAATACAAGCAGGGGGAGGGGGGGAGGGAGAAGCAGGCTTCCCGCCGTGCAGGGAGCCCAATGAAGGGCTTGATCCCAGGACCCTGGGATCATGACCTGAGCCAAAGGCAGACGCTTAACGACTGAGCCACCCAGGCACCCTCTCTGTAAGTAATCTTATCCATCACTCCTGTGGCTTCACTCTGAATATGTATGAATTCCAAATCTATATTACTATTTTTCATCTGAACTCCAAATGGGCATTTTCAACTGTACTGAACACTGCCACCTGGATTCTTATTCTAAAATCACTCATTACCTTCCTCTCAAGTTTTTCTCCCTCCCCTCCTCTAGCTGACATCATCACGCATCTGTGCCTTCATGTTAGAGACCTTGACCCCTTTCCCTCTGGCACCATCCTTATCTAGTCAGGCACCAACTCTTGTCAGTTTCAACTTTTAAATCTTTCTAATTTTCTTCATCTCAGCCATTACTCTGTCAGTTCAGACCTTCAGTCTTTACACAAGCTCTTCTGAAAGCTTCTTAGGTAATTCTCCTAACTTTAAACAAACAACCTTGTATTCCCTTTTCATCACAGGGACACATCCCTGTTTGAGTATATCAAATATCATTCTAGCATTGTGGATACATGGTGAATAAGACAGTCAAAGTCCCTACCTCTGTGTTAGCTGAAGTAAAAACTAAGTTTTTGGAATCACATACCAGGTACTTCCTGATCTGAATCATCCACCTTCTAGCCTTAGCTCCTTCCACTCTTCTGCTCACACCCCATGCTGCTCACTTAAACATTTAAACATTTTATTCCTTCCCACAATATTTTGCCTTGGGACATGCTATTCCCTCTGCCTGGGATTTTCATTTACAACTAGCCCATTCTAGTACCTGATCAATGTCTGCTCATTCTTCAAGACACAATTCAAATGTCATGTCTTCAGTGCAGCTTTTCTCATAGCCAGTCATTCTTCCATGTGTTCATGGCACTCTGGACCTGCCTCTATTATAGCATTGGTCATGCTGTACTATAATTGTGGATATGTATATCTGTCTTAGCCCATTTGACAGTGAGCTCTTCCAGAGGAGACTTCATTATCCTTGTATCTGAGCAGAATCTAGCATACTGTTTGTTATATAGTAGACCATAATACTTATATGTGGTGTTGAATAAATAAACAGAAGAGTAAAGCAAGTATTTATTTTATCTCTCTTATTTCTAACTCAGAAACAAAAGATAACCATTCAGAAACAAGAAAGCATAAACACCGGGTCTCTTGATTCTTTAGCTTGAAATTTCTGCCAATTTTTTCCTTAAGTGAATGGCAGAACTGAATTTTAACAATTTAATGTTTTTAAAAAGGCTTATTTTAAGAAACAAACTCTTAACTATAGAGAACAAACTGATAGTTACCAGAAGGGAGGTGGATGGGGAGATGGGTGACATAGGTGATGGGGATTAAGGAGTGGATTTGTTGTGATGAGCACTGGGTGTTGTATGGAAGTGTTGAATCACTATATTATATACCAGGAGCTAATATTACACTGTATGTTAACTAACTAGAATTTAAATAAAAACTTTTAAAAAGTAAAATAAAAAGGCTTATTTCATCAACTGAGTAGGTAAATAAGTAAATGTACATTTCTTTTGGGAGGGATTTTATTTAAATTCAATTAATTAAGATATAATGTGTTATTTGTTTCAGGGGTACAGGTCTGTGATTCATCAGTCTTATATAATACCCAGTGCTCATTACAACACATATCTTTGTATCATGCACCATAAAGCAACAAATTGAAAATGGAAGACCAAAAGTGTCTTTCAAAATGATAAAGGCCAGTAGTATAGTGACATACGTGCTGGCCTTATGTAATCCTTCCTTTGCCCTAGAAAGCTGGAAGCAGCCGGACATGGCATTTTTCTTCTCTGAGACTCAGATCCATCATCTGTAAACTGAGCAGAACAGGTTCTGGCCCCTTCCAGGCTGATAATCAATGACACTATAATACACCATAGAATTGCCAGAAATGCCACCAATGCATAAAAATGAATACAAAAGCTACAGACGAGAGGAACTCACAAAGGGGCATCCTCGACTAAAGCAAACATGACTACACAGAAGCAAGAAGACCAGGGTAAGATAATTTGAATTATGCCAAGGGATTCTGACTGAAATGCCAACAAATACATGCAATTATTCTAAGTGTGCACAGGAGAAAAGAGACAAAATGAGATTGTTGAAGCTTTAAAATGTCTTAAGAAATATGAATCTCACAGGGCTCAATCAAATGACACAGAAAGGCAAAAGCATTTAATGACTTGGAGGCAAGGGTTTAAAAGGGCCTACTTATATCACAACATCTCCCCCTTCCTTTTCAATTTGACAAAACAGATAATCACAAAATGTTCCAGTTATGTATAGTCTCTAAGACTTGCTTAAAGTAATGCACTTTTTTCTCTTTTAAGCCAAAGCTTGGGCTCTTTCTCTTCACCAATGTCTATGAAGGTGAGTGGGGATAAGAATATCACAGGCAGAGTACAACTTATCAAGCTAGATAGATTTACCAATCTCAAGAATTAGTTGCACATCTAAATATTTCTAGGCCAAATGTTCTAGCCTGCAGAGGTACATCATTTTGAGTTTCCCCCCTTCATCTCCCAAATGCCATGCTCCGTGCCCTGACAGCTGCTGTGTTTTGCCACTCTGTTGGTTTCTAAGCTGCTCTCTCTGCATGTGACCGGCTGATATGAGAAGAGGGAGAACAGACAAAAGATGAAGAGAGCACTAGAGCAGAGCACAACAGCTGCCAGAGGAAAGACGAGTCACTGATAGGTACGTAAAAGCAGACACTAGAGATGGAAAACTTTTGGAAGGGACTTCTATGCAAATGAAGATTAGAAACATGTGGAAGGTCAACGAACAGGGGAATCGAGCACAAAACTGCAAATCCACTTTCACAAATTCTGTGTTCTCATCATCTTTTTAAAAAGGTAATTTCATTCCACTTCAGAAGGGAATGATTACTTAAAAGCGTCAAAACCATGTTTTTCAAGGAACAGTCTATTGAATTCTAAAGGAGTCTTTTTTTCAGCTTTAGAGAAAAAAAATCAACAAACTGTAATATATTTAAAGGATACAATTAATGATTTGATATATTTATATACATTGTGAAAGAATTCCCACCATTGTCAACATCCGCAAATCAATCAACGTGATACAATACATTAACAAAAGA
>NC_058406.1:142628538-142661207 GCF_002201575.2 Neomonachus schauinslandi
TACCACCTCACACCAGTCAGAATGGCTAAAATTAACAAGTCAGGAAACGACAGATGTTGGCGGGGATGTGGAGAAAGGGGAACCCTCCTACACTGTTGGTGGGAATGCAAGCTGGTGCAGCCACTCTGGAAAACTGTATGGAGGTTCCTCAAAAAGTTGAAAATAGAGCTACCATATGATCCAGCAATTGCACTACTGGGTACTTACCCCAAAGATACAAAAGTAGGGATCCGAAGGGGTACATGCACCCCGATGTTTATAGCAGCAATGTCCACAATAGCCAAACTGTGGAAAGAGCCAAGATGTTCATCGACAGATGAATGGATAAAGAAGATGTGGTATATATATACAATGGAATATTATGCAGCCATCAAAAGGAATGAGATCTTGCCATTTGCAACGACGTGGATGGAACTGGAGGGTATTATGTTGAGTGAAATAAGTCAAACAGAGAAAGACATGTATCATATGATCTCACTGATATGAGGAATTCTTAATCTCAGGAAACAAACTGAGGGTTGCTAGAGTGGGGGGTGGGGTGGGAAGGATGGGGTGACTGGGTGATCGACACTGGGGAGGGTATGTGCTCTGGTAAGCGCTGTGAATTGTGCAAGACTGTTGAATCTCAGATCTGTACCTCTGAAACAAATAATGCAATATATGTTAAGAAAAAAAAAAAAGAAGAAGAAGAAGGAAGCGGGAGGGGAAGAATGAAGCGGGGGAAATCGGAGGGGTAGACGAACCGTGAGAGACGATGGACTCTGAAAAACAAACAGGGTTCTAGAGGGGAGGGGGGTGGGAGGATGGGTTAGCCTGGTGGTGGGTATTGAGGAGGGCACATTCTGCATGGAGCACTGGGTGTTATGCACAAACAATGAGTCATGGAACACTTCATCTAAAACTAATGATGTAATGTATGGGGATTAACATAAGAATAAAAAAAAAGGCAAAAAAAAAAAAAGAATTATGGAATACCATTAAGAGAAATAACCTATGTATTATTGGAGTCCAAGAAGAAGAGAAAAAGGGGCAGAAACAACCTTCAAAGAAATAATGAAAGAGAACTCCTCAAATCTGGGGAGATATCTGGATATCTGGGCTTCTGAAGCTAATAGGCCACCCCAAAATTTCAAAATAATCTTTTCCAATACACACTATGATAAAACTACCTAAAATCAAAGATAAAGAGAATTTTAAAAGAAAGAGAAGAAATCCTCACATAAAAGGAAGCCCCCATTAGGCTATCAGATTTCTCAGGAGAAACCTTGCAGACCAGAAAAATGGCAGAATATATTCAAAATGCTGAAAGAAAAATACTACTAACCAAGAATACTTACCTAGCAAAACTGTCTTTCAGAAATGAAGAAGAGAAAAAGACTTTCTCAAACAAAAAAAGCTAAGGGAGGTCACCATTACTAGACCTACCTTACAAGAAATGCTGAAAGGAATTTCTAAAGCTAAAATAAAACACTCTAGTTAGTAACACAAAAATATATGAAAATATAAAATAAACTAGTACAGGTAATTATATAGTCAAAGTCAGAATACTCTAATATTATAATAAGGTGGTGTGTTAATATTTTAACTTTAGTATAAAGGTTAAAAGACAAAAAATGAAAATAACTATGGCTATAATAACTTGTTAAAAAATAAACTTGTAAATAAATAAATCTATAAAAACAGGTGAATTATAATATCAAAAACGAAATTATGGGGAGAGGAGTAAAAGGATAGAGTTTTTGCATACAATTAAAGTTAACTTGATATCAGCTTTAAATAGACTTTTTTTTAAAGATTTTATTTATCTATCTGAGAGAGAGGGAGAGAGCATGAGTGGGGTGAGGGGCAGAGGGAGAAGTAGACTCCCCACTGAGCGGGGAGCCGAATACAGAGCTTGATCCTGGGACTCTGGGATCATGCCCTGAGCCAAAGGCAGACACTTAACCAACTGAGTCACCCAGGAGCCCCTAAAATATATATATATATATATATATATGCGCCTGGGTGGCTCAGTTGGTTAAGTGTATATATGTATATACAAACATACATATTGTAAACATATGTATAAAACATATATATGGTTGTATATTATTATATTATGTATATAAACATATAAAAATATATACAAGATTATATATATATATATACACACACACACATACATATAATGTTTTGTGTAAGCATCATGGTTAGCACAAAGTGTAAACCTAGAATAGACACAAAAGATAAAAAGAAGGGAATCAAAGAATACCACTATGGAAAAATCATCAATTCACAAAGAAAGACAGCAAAAGGAGAAGAAAGGTACAAGGGAACTACAAAAGAAAACCCAAACACATTAGTAAAATGGCATTAGTAAGTCCTTACCTATCAATAATTACTTTAAATGTAAATGGATTAAATACTCTAATCGAAAGACATACATAGAGAGCATGAATGAATTACAAAACAAGATTCAATTATATGCTGCCTACAAGAGACTCACTTCGGCTTTAAGGACACACATAGGCTCAGAATAAAGTGATGGAAAATATTATTCCATGCAAATGGAAACAAAAAGAGAACAAAGATAGCTCTATACCTATATTAGACAAATTAGATTTTAACCCAAAAACTGTCATAACAGAAAAAGAAGGTCATTATACAATGATAAAGGGGCCAATTAATCAAAAGATATAATTGTAGAGATATATATTCAATAACAGAGCACCTAAATATATTAAGCAAATGCTAACAGATTTAAAGAGAGATTAGATAAAAATTACAGGTAATATAATAACAGGGGACTTCAATACTCCATTTTAAACAATGGATTTATCATTCAGACAGAAAATCAATAAGGACACAATGGACTTCAAATATACTTTATATGAAATGAACCTAACAGACATATATAACACTCCATCCAACTACAACAAAATATACATTCTTCACAAGTGCACATGGAACATTCCCCAGGATAGATCATATGTTGGGGCACAAAACAAACCTTGGCAAATGTAAAAAGATAGAAATCATACAAAGTATCTTTTTCCAGCCAAAATGGTATAAAATAGAAATCAAAGCTGACAAATTCACAAATGAGTGGAAATTAAACAATATGCTCCTGAATAAACAATGCATCTAAGAAGAAAACAAGAGAAGTCAAAGAATATCTTGAGACAAATGAAATGGCAACAGATCATACCAAAACTTATAGGCTGCAGCAAAAGCAGTTCTGAGAGGAATGTTAGCAGTGATAAATACCTATGCTAAGAAATAAAACAGAACACAACAACCTAACTTTACACCTCAAGAAACTAGAAAAAGAAGACACTAAGCCCAAAATTAGCATAGGGAAGGAAATATCAAAAATCAGAGCAGATATAAGCCAAAAACAGACCAGAAAACCAATAGAGAAAAATCAATGAAACTAAGTGCTGATTTTTTGAAGATAACAAAATTAATGGACTTTTAGCTAGACTAAGTAAAACAGATAAGTAATCAAATAAGTAAAATCAGAAATGAGAGAGATATTACAACTGACATCACAGAAATACAAAGAATCATAAAAGACCACTATAAACAATTATAAACCAAAAATTGGATAACCTAGAAGAAGAAGATGAGTTCCTAGAAATATACAACCTACCAAGACTGAATCATGAAGAAAAAAAAAATTGAACAAATTATGAGTAACGATATTTAATCACTAACCAAAAACCTCCAACAAAGGAAAAGCATGGGACCAGATGGTTCCAAGGGTGAAATCTAGCAAACATTTAAAGAAGAATAAATACCAATCATTCTCAAACTCTTCCAAAAAAAAAATTGAAGAAGAGGGAACACCCAAACTCATTTAAGAGGCTAGCATTACCCTTATAATAAAGCCAGAAAGGACACTACAAGCAAAGAAAACTACAGGCCAATATTCATGATGAATATAGTTATAAAATTCTCAATAAAAGACTCACAGGGGAAGGGAGGGAAAACTGAATGGGAAGAAATCAGAGAGGGAGACAAACCATGAGAGACTCTGGACTCTGAGAAACAAACTGAGGGTTACAGAAGGGGGGGATGGGGTAACTGGGTGGTGGGTATTAAGGAGGGCATGTGTTGGAATGAGCACTGGGTGTTATACACAACTAATGAATCATTGAACACTACAACAAAAACTTATGATGTACTATATACTAACTGAACATAATAAAAAAATGTTAAAAAATAAAAGACTCGCAAATCAAATTCAGCATCACATTAAAAAGGATCATATACCATGATCAAGTGGGATTTATCCCTGATATGCAAGGATGGTTCAACATACACAAATCAATAAATACTATATAGCACATTAATAGAATGAAACATAAAAATCATATGATAATAGAAGTAGAAAAAGCATTTGACAAAATTCAATATCCTTTCATGATAAAGACTTTGAACAAATTGGGTACAGAAGGAACGTAGCTCAATATAATAAAGACAAAATATGACAAACTCACAGCTAACATACTCAATGCTGAAAACTAAAAGCTTTCTCACTAAGGTCTGGAACAAAAAAAGTGCTCACTCACCATTTTTATTCAACATAGTAGGGGAAGTCCTAGCCATAAAACTAGGCAAGAAAAGGAAATAAAGGTCATCTAAATGAGAAAGAACTAAAATACTCTGTTTGCAGAGGATGTGATCTTATATGTAGAAGATCCTAAAGATGCCTCCAAAAAACTGTTAGAACTAATAAACAAATTCAGTAAAATTGCAAATACAAAATCAATACAGAAATATAAGGTGTTTCTATACAGTAACAATGAACTATCTAAAAAGGAATTAAAGAAAACAACCCCATTTACAAGAGCATCAAATAATAAAATACCTAGAAATAAATTTAACAAAGGAGGTGAAAAATCTGTACACTGAAAATTATAAGACATTGATAAAAGAAATGGAAGAAAACACAAATAAATGGAAAGATATCCCATGTTCATAGATCAGAAGAATTAATATGGTTATAATTTCCATACTATCCAAAGCCATCTATAAATTCAATGCAATACCTAACAAAATTCCAATGGCATTTTCCACAGAAATAGAAAAAACAGTCCTAATGTTTGTATGAAACCACAAAAGACTTCAATTGCCAAAGCAATCCCAAGGAAGAACCAAGCTAGAGGCACCACAATTCCTGATTTCAAACTTTATTACAAAGCTGTAGTAATCAAAACAGTATGATACTGTCATAATAACACAAAAACCAATGGCACAAAATTGAGAGCCCAGAAATAAACCCATGCATATATGATCAACTAATATTTGACAAAGGAGCCAAAAATACTCCATGAGGAAAGGATAGTCTCTTCAATAAACGGTGTTGGGAAAACTGTATATTCACATGTAAAAGAATGAAACTGGAGCCCTAAATTGCACACACAAAAATTATACTGAAAACAGATTAAAGACTCAAATCTAAGATCCAAATTTGTAAAACTACTAGAAGAAAAGTACGAGAAAAGCTCCTTGAATATGATTGGTCCTGGCAACAATTTTTTGGCTATGACAACAAAAGCACACAAAATCAAAAATAAAGAAGTAGGCCTACATCAAACTAAAAAGCTCCTGCACAGTTAAAGAAACAATCAGCAAAATAAAAAGACAACCTATGGAATGGGAGAAAATCCCTGCAAACTATCTGATAAGGAGTTAATATTCAAAATACATAAGGAACTCATACAACTCAATAGCAAGGAAAGAAAACAATTTAAAAAATGGGCAGGAGGGGCACCTGAGTGGCTCAGTCAATTAAGCATCTGACTCTTTATCTCAGTTCAGGTATTGATCTCAGGGTCGTGAGTTAAAGCCCTGCATTGGGCTCCATGCTGGGCATAGAGCCTACTTAAAAAAAAAAAAAAAATGGGCAGAGGAATTAAATAGATATTTTTTCCTACTAAGACATACAAATGGCCAGCAAGTACATGAAAAGATGCTCAACGTCATTAATTGTCAAAGAGATGCAAATCAAAATCACAAGATACCACCTCACACCTATTAAAATGACTACTATCAGAAAGACAAGAAATAACAAGTATTGGTGAGGATGTGGATTTGTCTGGAATAAAAATTGGTGCAGCCACAATGGCAAACAATGTGGAAGTTCCTCAAAAAATTAAAAATAGAGACAACAATATTGTACTATATTTATATAATGTAATAAATATTGCTACAATGGCAATCATGTTACAATATATAAATGTGTTAAAATAACACAATGCCACTTAAATTTACACAATGTTATGTGTCAAATATATTCAATAAAAAAATAAAAAATAGAATTGCCTTATCCAGCAATCCTACTTTTGGGTATATATCGAAAAGAAATGAAAATGCTATCCTAAAGAGATATTCACATTCTCTTGTTCATTGCAGCATTATTCACAATAGCCAAGACATGGACATAACCTAATTGTCCATCAGTGGATAAATGGATAAAGAAGGTGTGAAATATCTATACAATGGAACATTATTCAACCATAAAAAAGAAAGAAATTCTGCCTTTTTCAACTACCTAGATAAACATTGAGGACATTATACTAAGTGAAAAAAGTAGTATATACAATAGTAAATAATGGTGTGTGTGTGTGTGTGTGTGTGTGACACCTTCCTTTGTGCGTGTGTCTGTGTAGAGAAAGACTGTAGGTATACTCCTCACATTTCCTGATGATTATCTCTGAGTGGTGGGTTTTCAATTTCTTTTTTGTTTTTTATACTTTTTAAATGATCTAAAATAAACAAGGTCCTTTTAAAAAATATAAGTATTTATAAGAAAAAGCATACACATAACTTAAGCCTCTAAGTGAAGCTATCAAGTTATAGAATTTTTTTCAAAGATTTCATAACTTCATTTCATATAAAATATAAATATAAAAGCTATAATACCTGAAAAAGTAAGACAGAGAAAGACTAATACTGTATAATATCATTTATATGTAGAATCTACAAAACTGGACTCATAGAACTAGAGAGTAAAATGGTGGTTGGCAGGGATTTGTGGGTGGAGCAAATGAGGACATGTTGGTCAATGGGTACAAACTTCCAGCTATAATATGAATAAATTCTGGGGATTTAATGTGTGGCATGATGACTATAATTAACAATATTGTGTTATAGACTTAAGAATTGTTGAGAGTAGGTTTTAAATGTTATCTCCACCAAAATAAATAAAAGGTAATTATGTGAGGGTATGGTGGTGTTACCTTATTGTGGTAGTCATTTTGCAATATATACATATTCAACATCATGTTGTACATCTTAAGTATACATGTTATATGTTAATAATATTTAAATAAACCTGGTGGAAAAAAATTAAAATTAAAAAACATTGGCCTAATCCTAAAGAGAACAATATTTCATTTTAAAAGGGAATTTGGTAGTATTGTGATAGATCTAGAAGCTTGTAATCCAAATAGTCTATAAACTTTAGAATGCTGTCCATTCAATTTTATAATACACTGGTCATTCCATATTAATGGAAGTGAGAATGACAAAGATGCGTCTGTAATGGACATATCATAATAATGCCCTCATAATCCCTGCCTCCTGGTATTCATGCACACAGCAACAAGAGAATGGGGCGAGCCACCAATGGTGGGGACAAAGGTGAAGGAGTCAAACAAAGCAGAATCGAATGCATCAGGAAATTGTTCAGTGGGAACACACACACTCCTTGGGACCTCTCAAAGAACTCACCCACATGTGGGATGGCCCAAAAGATCCAGCATTTGGATACTTGCCACACAGTCAGAAGATATAACAACTAAATATACTATTTAGTTGTTATATTTAGTTGTTCCACTATTTCCAGTAGTGGAAATAGAGAGCAGTAACCATCCAAGAGAAGATTGCAGCCACAGCCAGTTAAGTAAGGAGAACATTTCTTTTTCCTTCTCCTTCCTTTCCACTCGAACACACTGAGTGCTAGGGCACTAGAGCCTAGAATAGGCAGGAGCAAAGATATACAGCAGTGGTTCCCAGCAAGAGCATCACCTGGGATCTTATTGGAAACAATTATTCTCAAATCCTTCCACAGACCTACTGAATCAGAAACTCTGAGGTTAGGGCTCATCGATTTGTGTTCTTAACAAGCACCCCAGGTGATTCTGATGATGCTAAAGTTTGAGAATCACCATTGTAGAGCTTGGCTAAACACAGAAATTTTAAACTGTACTGGAGGGGCACCTGAGTGGCTCAGTTGGTTGAGTGACTGCCTTCGGCTCAGGTTATGATCCTAGAGTCCCAGGATCGAGTCCCGCATCGGGCTCCCTGCTTGGCGGGGAGTCTGCTTCTCCCTCTGACCCTCCTCCCTCTCATGCACTCTGTCTCTCATTGTCTCTCTCGCAAATAAATAAATAAAATCAAAAAAAATTTTTTTTAAAAATAAACTGTACTGGAATGAGCTTTAATAACTTAAGTGATCTGAAAGTTATGGGATCTGCCTGAGATGTTACTAAATGATAGGAAAGGGAGGTTGGAAAGAACACAGTTGAAAGCAGTGGCTTGAGAAAAATAAAACCATTTCATATTTTGCCCCTATGATTGATTAAAAGTTACATATTTCTTCTTTTAGGTACATTGACAGGAATTGCATTTGGGAATTTATATTTGCAAATACCTATTACTTGAACAAGAGTAGGATAATATTCTTATTTTATTTTCAATATGAAATCTGATCATAAGCTATGCAAATACCTGCCTTCCAAAATCGTGTACTCAAAATAGCATGGTCGTCCAATATGAGAAAGCAGAGGTTACCTATACTACCCAATTCAGGACTCCTGCACAACACCCCATACAACACCAAACAGATTTCCTTGAAATAATACAAGCCATTTACCCTGAAGAGATATGGATTGGTATGATGAGTATCTGGTCAATTATTTATATACGCTATTTCTTTACTTCTAAATTTATTGCTTTAATCACAACTACTAATAGTTATTGAGTGCCCAGCATATTCCAGGTGCTGCCAGATGATAAAATACCTTAGGTAAATTTGCTTCTAGAATTGTCAACTGAATGTATTTTCTTTATACTTGTCAAAATGCTTTATCCATAGTAAATCATGAAGACCTACAAGTCGTGAACTATATATATTTACCCTTTGACTATCAAAGCCAGCGTAGATGTAAAAAAAAAAAAAAGCAGACTCTTTGATAAAAATTATAGAAATTATTTTAGTTGCCAAAAAAAAAAAACCTGTTAGCAATTATTTCTGATATACCTGCTATGCATATTTTCTGAGCACAGAGGGGGAAAGATGCTGTCGCACACTCACCCTGTAACTCTGCCTCAACACTGCTGAAACTGACCGCAGTCTTTGCATGTTTCAGGTAATATTAACAATGTTCTCTTTATATTAATAATTAAAAGATACCAGACACCATCCTAAGCACTTTACTCATCTTATTTAATCTTAACAAATCTTCCAGGTGGGAATGATTATACCCACTTCACAAATGGAAAAACCAAAGGTCAGAAAGATTAAGTAAACCACCAAGGGCATACCAAATGGTTTATCTAAGATTAGAACCCAAGACTATTTTACTCCAGAGACGAAGCTATTAAAGACTACAGGTTATGGCCTGAGACATCCCTTTGAACGCACAATTTAGAGGAAGAAGGAGTCATGGGCTACCATCATGCCCAAGAGGGTGCACCATATCCCCATCACAAGGGAGAATCAGTGCCATTTAAAGAACTACTGAGGGAGAACAGGGAGGTGGCAACTAGGAGACGGTAAAAGCGCCACATTTCTTCACTTGGCCACATAAACCTGCAAAGAAATCTCCCACTAATGGTTTATGATTGCCCAGCCTCTAGCCTGAGGATGGCAGAAAAAGAAAATGACTTATCTTTTTCCCAGGGGACACTACCACTCTTTTGGTTAGATCAGATTATTGTGAAGGTAATTTTTGAAAAACGCAAGATTCACAAAATATACCAAGAGGGGGAAAAATCAATTCCTAGGTGATCTTAAGCAGGTTTAGCAAAGCCATTGAGGCACAGAGGTAGGAGAGTATAGAAAAAATATACTGAGGTCTTAAAAATACGTGTAATAGAAACAAAAAACAGTATTTAGGTTTTGTAACCTAAGTTCTTAAGAAGATGGATGAATAAGGATACACTAAAAATAACCCAAATAAGAATCCCCAAAACACATCTGCATGATTCCGACATCTTTGAGCTATAGAAAAACAACTGTAATTGGATTTCATTAAGAAGGCTCTTTTATTTGAATTTACTCTTCAAACAGATGTGTTGCTACAGACCTGAAGCTATCATGTTCAACCTTCCCTCAGCTCCAGCTCCTAGTAAGAGTCAAATGGATTTAGTTCCATCTGTATGTCACAACAATGACATCCAGTGGCTAGTTCACTGAAGTACATCTTCAGGGGAAAATTATACAACACCCTTTACAAAAGTAATGAACATTTTGGCACTTAGCGTTTTCAAAAGTCATCTCTAGTATGCACCTTCATAAGGTATGAAAGGGTAGAATGAAGAATTGTGCTCCTCAAGCAATTACATTCTGTGCTCATGATGAACACTTATATGAAGCTAGAGAAATTCAGCACATAAACTGAGCCTGAAAATAAAGCCAGATCTGGCCGCAGTTACTGAAGTCATCATATAAGTAAAAAAAAATTGGAATTCCTAGTAACTCACTTTTATACTACTGTTTATTTATTAAGGCAGAGGGAAATGACTAATCATTTCTTTTTGTTTGTTTCTTTCTTCAACCTACAGTTTCTACTATAAGCATAGTGTTTCTCTTTAAGATGAAAAAAAAAATAGAAACATTTAGTGAAGTGTTTTGGTTAAAGAATTAACACAGTTTGCCTGGGAATAACTATATATAATCCCAGAATACAGTTGTTGGCACAATGGAAGAATCTACTCCATGGTTTTCTTGCATTGTGGAGATTTTTTAGTTGGGAAGTGTACATATTCAGGAAGAAATTTCACTACACAATGTTTTGTTTTGTGTCTTGTTTTTTGTTTTTGTTTTGTTTTACATGGTGAAGAGCTAAAGTTGAAACCTGCAAGAACCAAGCTTATACGTTGGCTAAACTGCAATATATGGGTATGTGTATGATGTTATACAAGACTTATATCACTGTCCTAGCCCATTTCTGAAGCAGCAGTATACAAGTGACAATAAATCAGATAAGTGTGGTCCCAGTAAAGAGTGTCTCATTTCAGTTATATGCACATGTAACATAATCATCACTAATGGCATCTTTCCATCATTAATTAAATCAAGTTCTTACAGAATATCTGATACTGTGCCATTTGTGAGGGGGAGGGGATGGATAAAGGGACAGACTACAAAACAACCGCAATGTCTTGGGTTAATGTATGTAACCAATGTCATCTGCCTCTGTGTTCTCTGGCCTTCGGAGATCACCCTTTTTTAAATTATAAGTTGGCTTAAGCCCCCATACCACATAGGTGAGGAAATAAGCTATCCCTCATATCCCTTCCCCCTACTCATACTTCCAAATGATCCTCGTAGGGTTTAAATTTATCTTATTTACCTCTTGTTATCATATCCTGCCTCTGCTGAATTCTCTCTACTTCTCTGCACCTGCAGCTCTTGTTCATTATCATTCCAGCTAGACTGAAAAATAAGCGACTTAAAAGCAGGAGCCCTTTCTTAAAGTCCTGCTCCCCATTCTGTCCCCAAAGTCTAAATTAGGACTTGGTCCATAGTAGTCACAATATCCTCTCATTTTTTTAATTCAAGCAATTCAGCGATGCTTTCGTCTATTCTCTCCTTCCAGACCCTTCCCTAAGCCCCATCTTTTCAGGCCCACGGGACATAATTATGTCACCAGATTATTCTCCCTATTACTTGCATATGATGTATTTAAAACACACCTAGATATAGTGGACTGAGCCACCAAAAAGTAAAGTTGACCTCTTCAATAGAAGAAGCTGAAACAAGTTCAGCATTGTAAGAAAAAGAAATTCACCCTGGAGCAGATCTGAAGCACCCATTTTAGAAAACAAGCCTCCCCATCCCTACACAATAATCGGAGATTTCAGCATAGGTCAGAGCAGAAGGCATGAGAGCCAGAGGACCCTTGGGATGGAAGCAGTGGTGTGCTGCAAAGTGTAACAACAGGCTCTCTGACTTTGGATGCAGATGTTGGTTAATCTTGTCATTTCTATTAATGAGTAAGATGAATAGAGATGAACGGTAGAACTTAACTCATTTGTTGATGATGTGAGCAACTGTTTTGCTAAATAAGATAACAGTTCTCAAACACTAAAGATCTTGTATGCTTTATCTCAATGCAAAGATGATAGACACAACACACTTTTCAGTTTAATCTGCATTACTAACATTTTCTCCATCACTTAAGTTAGACCAAACGTCAGCAAATTGCAGCCTGCAGGTGAAATCCAGCCTGCCATGTATTTTTGTAAGCAAAGTTTTATTGGAATGTAGCCATGCTCATGGTCCAAGCATTGCCCATGGCTGCTCACAAGCTACAGTAGCAGAGTCACGCAGTTGGGACAGAAACCATATGGTCTGCAAAGCCTAAAATATTTACTATCTGGCTCTTCACAGAAAAGTTTGCCAACCCATTCTGTACTCTCTCCATTTCTGACACCTTCTCTCCTTGATCTTAGCTATCAACACACTCCTCTGGCTGTTCAAAGTCCCTGCTACTCCCAGTGACCACCAACCCCTCCATTGCTTCTCTAACCTCCTTTTCACCCATAAAACGTTCATTTTCATCCATTTTAACTAAAAGTTGAGGAATAGATTATATAATTATTTTATAGTAAGTTTTGACTGTGTATTAGATTCAATCCTCCTACTTTTAAAAAAAGGACTTATAGCTTGTTAAAGAAATCTTACTGGAATAACATCTGAAGAACACCAGTATGTTTACAGCACCACCGACCATGTTCCTGTCTTCTCAGCTTCTATCACAGACTCTCCAGAGAACAGTACTGGAGTGGACAGTGAGCCAGAGCCATCGATACTTCTCACGACCCATTTCTGAAAGGGAGTTACTTTCAATCAATTCTCTGTAAAAAGAATAAGAGACTAGATGAGACTTACGTACTATTTTAGATGAAATTTGGTTCATTTATCTCCTTACTTCCTTTCCTAAAGCTTTCTCCTACTCCTCTAGTTTCTAGGTAAAGATTTTATAGGAATATTCAGGTATTATACCTTTTATATTTATATTTTATATGAAATAAAGTTATGAAATCTTTGAAAAAGAAATCTTTGAAAAAAAATTCCATAATTTGATAGCTTCACTTAGAGGCTTAAGTTATGCGTATGCTTTTTCTTATAATTACTTACATTTTTTAAAAGGACCTTGTTCATTTTAGATCATTTAAAAAGTACAAAAAACAAAAAAGAAATTGAAAACCCACCACTCAGAGATAATCATCAGGAAATGTGAGGAGTATACCTACAGTCTTTCTCTAACAGACACACGCACAAAGAAGATGTCACACACACACACACACACATTTACTATTTTATATACTACTATTTTCACTTAGCTTTATATAGTGAAGATCTTTCAATGTCATTGAATATTGCTTTACAAAATCATTTATATTGGCTAGTGTTTGAATGTATAGCTAGACCATAATGAATTTTAAAAAATAGCTTTATATATGGTATTGCATGTTTAAAAATATTTTAAACACTGCAATAAATTCCCTAGGCATCCATCCAGTAAGTATTTCCTTAAGGAAATCCCTTTCTGAGCCAATAATTAGGTATCTTTTTATATGAACTGACTTTTAATTCAAATCGTTAAATTGCCCTCCCAAAATATGGTATTGTGGTAATAGTAATGGTCTCTGAAGTGGAATTGTGGATGGTTTAAATTTACTTTCTATTATTTATCAGTTTTTGCAGGTATTCTATAATGAACCAATAGAGATACCCAGGATATTCAGGAGCATCTTTCTTAATAGAAGATGTATAGGTACATAAGTAGATATACCAAATTATGTATTTATGGGTCTAAGCTGTTTTAGTTATAAAATATAAAACAAATTTTAAATGTAAAGTGCCTCTTTCATGGTATCCAGCCATTTAAAAGCAAATGGTTTACGCTGTATATAGGCTTAAAAGTGTTAGAATAATATAGCAGAATCTGTGTCTTTAATGTGTACATTAGTGTCTTTCTCTAAAACATAAATGAGATCATTTTCCTTTCTACCAATAAATACAAGAGTACATATAATGAATATACTCTCAAGTGTTCCATGTCTTATTTCACTACCAGCAGTAACAACCTACTTCTGCCATCTTCCTAATGACAATTTTCATTATAGGGATTAAAAAAAAAGGCATTACATTTAGAAACACAGCATCTCAGGTGTAACTCCTAGGTGAATATTTCCATCAGCTCCTCTCATTTTCCTGTTCAACATTAATCAGCTCTTTCCCTATAAATATGCTGTTTCATTTAGAGATAATGTTTAAAGTTAATCAGCTCCTACATTGTTGTTTCACCTTCAGGAACCATTTAGGTGTGCATTAGGGGAACACAAATATTAAAGCTGTAAATGTGTTTCTTAATGAATTTACAGTAACATTTCATTAATTTAAAACCCTTTCATGCAAAGAAGTGCAGCAATAGAAAAACTCCTGCATTCTATAAATCTGTGAAAGTGATTGTGTCCAGAAGGAGGTTTTCTGAGCACAATTTGAAGAGGAAGGTAAGGAAGATCACCTTGAGTGAGCTTGAGATAATCCACTGCAATTCCCTAATCTACACAGAACAGTTCCAGTTTGATAGCTTTCAGCAAATATCTAGACATTTCTTTCCACAGATAATTCAAAGCAGCATAATTGATTTTCTTACTTATTGGTAGTTTCTGTCTTCAACCTGCCTTTAGACCTGTCTCACCATTCTTATTTAAATCAGGTCAGTGTGGTATGGATGTCACACGGTGGACATCAGAATGATTCTTCTTCAAGAAGTTCTTATAGTAGGAAACCAAAATTCATAAGAATGGGGTTGTAAAGGATCAGCATGCTCCATGCATTATTCATTCAACCAATATTTACCAAATCATTATTGAGTGCTAGGCACTAGGCTAAATAACGCTGCCCCTGCTCCTTGTAGATCGTAATTCCTATATGACTTTATTTGCTCCGACTTTACTATCATCTTTTAAATGTCCATTTGAATGATCCTTTGAATAACCTGGCTTCTGGGTTCCTTAATTTGGTTTCTCCAAAGCAGATCCTAAAACAAGAACTTGGCTGCAGGTAATTTACTAGAGAGATGATTCCCAGAAGTAACAATGGAGGAGCAGAAGGAGTGTATGCTACTGTATTAGTTGCCAGAATACACAATAGCTACTCAGTCCTTCTGGGGAACCGTGTGAAACTGAACTGCCCTTCCAAAGAAGAGAAGCTGGGGCATTTATCCATCCACTCCTGTACCCAACTGGTTTAGCTTTGTTGCCAGAAGTACATACTCTTCCACATTTCCTGACTACACTTGCCTGCATTGAGGGAGCTCTCAAGAGAAAACCCTGAGGCAGAAAAGCAAAGGGAAAATAGGTGCTCAAGGTAGGAGGGCAAAAGCAAACGGGAACTGTTTGCCACAGCTGCTGATGAAATCAGAGGTCGACCAAGGGGATGTGAACGATGGCATGAAAACTGTCACTGCAACTTCTTCTTTTTCAGTAATCTTGTTCTCTACCCGTTTCAGATAGTCACTCTCATAGTCAACCCCTAGCCTTGTAGTTTCCTCTTCCCAACTTGCACTTTTAAGAAATCCCTTCCCCAAACATCGCTTTCATTTTTCAAACTATCTCTCTCCAGTACCCTGGTTTAAATAATTCTTACCCCCCCATTAGATCCTACAGTCCATTAATCCTACCACCTTTCTATTGGCCACCACTACTCAGGTCCTCTTCCTTTCACAGCTTAAATACACAGTCCATCTTTATCATCATGCCCTTGCACATATTCTCAACTCTCTTGCTTCTCTCCCACCTCCTCATTCTCTTGAAACAAAATTCTCATATTGGGTAAGTTTGTCTCTCCATCTACTCTGGTCCTGTGTCCATCCTGTAGCTGGATGAATCCAGAGAAAATTGACTGTTCTCATTTTAAGGGGATAGTCATTTTGCACAAGTAGCCTTTTAATGCTGCCCAACAATCAAACCGAATTTCCCTGGTTCCTTCACACACCCACCCTAGATGGCTGTTTCATTTCTTCTATTCTCATTTCAATCCTCCAACTTCCTCTTTATCTTCATTTCCAGTTGACAATCTTGCTTCCTGTATCTCTGAGAAAATAGAAGTAGAAAACAGAAGTAACTTATTTTGAATCCCCACAGGCTCCACCAACACATCTACCTATCTCATCCCTATATATGCCCATACACTCTAAATTACTCTCCCATTAGGGGTGCCTGGGTGGCTCAGTTGGTTAAGTGTCTGACTCTTGATTTCAGCTCAGGCCATGATCTCAGGGTTGTGAGATCCAACCCTGCGTCGGGCTCCATGCTGGGCATGGAGCCTGCTTAAGATTCTCTCTCCCTTTCCCTCTCCCCCTCCTCACCCTCTCTCTCTCTAAAAAAACACAAAAACTCTTCTGTTAATACAAAGGGTCCATACCCCATCCAAGGCCAATGCTTCAATTCGTCCTCTAGATTCCATCAACTTTCTCCTGGTTAAGGATATTGCTCCTGGAAATACTTTCTCTTTTTCCATATCATAAATGTTTCTCTCTCTGCTGAATCCTTCCTATTAAGCATAAAAACATGCTAAATTACACCATCTTAAATTATCATCGTCGTCATCATTGTCTTTATAATCATCGTCATCATCATCATCTCCCTCATTACCTTACTAACCCTCCAACCTACACTCCTTTACACTTCCTCACTTTACAACAAAACTAATTTGGAGTTGCCTATATTCATTATCTCTGATTTATCTACACCCATTCTTTTTTGAACCAATTCAGTGCAGTCCCAGTCAATATTCTCTTGTCAAGGAAAAATATGAATTGCCCTCATATTTGTTAAATTCAATAAGAAATATTTATTCCTCATATTTTTTACATGTCAGCAGCATGTGACACAGATTTATCATTTGCTTCTTCCTGAAATACCTTTATCATTTGGCTTCCAAGATATTTCACACAGTTTGTTTTCCTTACTGACTACTCCTTCCTCATCATTTTTGCTACTTCCTACTCATCTCCCTGGTTTCTAAACACTGTAGTACCCCAGTGCTCAATCTTTGAACTTCATATATATCATCCAGTTTCATAGCCTTAAATACCATCTATAGGCACATGAGTCACACATTTATCTCTATCCCAGACCTCTCTTAAAATTCTTTAATTAGCTGTTTTGAACTATAATCTATATTCAATAAAATTATACAATTTATGAGTTTTGACAAATGAATACAGTCACCTACCCACCACCAAAAGCAAGATATAGAACATTTACTTTATCCAAAAAGTTCTCTGCTGTTCCTTTGCAGTAAAACTGCCGCCACCCCCACCCCCCCCCACCCCACACACACACCCTGCATCAGCTTCTGGCAACCATCAGTCTGCTTTCTGTCATTATAGTTTTATCTTTTCTAGAACTTTGTATCAGTGGAATTATACATTATCTGGTATTTTGAGAATGGCCTCTTTCATGTAGCATAATGCTTTTGGTACTCATCCACATTATTACATCTATCAGTAGTTCTTTCCTCTTTATTGCTGTATAGAATTCCAGGCATGGATGTATAGCAATCTGTTTATTCATTCCCAGTCAAGGAACATTTGAGTTATTTCTAGTTTTATCTATTACAAATAAAGCTACCAAAAATATTCACATGTGAACATTTCATTGTGATTTTATTTTGCATTGCCCTAATAACCAACATTGTTGAACATCTTACTTATGCTTATTTACCATTCATACAACTTATTTGGGGAAGTGTCTACAAATCTGTCACCCATTTTTATTTTCATATATTTATCTTATTATTGAGTTGTAAGGGTTCTTCTTTTATTATGGACACAAGTTCTTCATGAAATACATGTTTTGCCAATAATTTCTTCCCATCTGTCTTGCCTTTTCCTTTTCTTAACAGTGTATTTTGAAGAGAAAACGTTTTACATTTTGATTAATTCTTATTTTACCATCTTTTCTTAAAACATATGGTTTATTCATTTTGTATCCTAAGATGTATTTGCCTAAACCAAGGTTATAAAGATATTTGCTTATGTTTTCTTCTATAAGTTTTATGGTGTTAGCTCATATTTAGGTGTATAATCTACTTAAAGCCAATTTTTTTATAGAATGTGTGCTAACGGTCAAGGTTCATATGGCTATCCAATTGTTCCAACACCATTAATTGCAACAACTATTCTTTCCCCACTGAATTACCTTGAAACCTTTGTTGAAAATAAATAAGTGTATGTATCTACTTTGGGATTGTCTATTTCTATTTTTCTATATATCTATCCTTCTGCCAATACCATGCTATTTGATAACTGCAAAGCTTTAGAGTAAGACTAGAAATCAGATAGTGTAAGTTCTCAAATTTTTGTTCTTTTTCAAAAATTGTTTTGGCTCTTTAGCACTTTTAATTCGCATATAGATTCTTGAATCAACTTGTCAATTTTTACCAAATAATAAAAGGCACTGGGGTTTTAATAGCATTGAATCTATAGATAATTTAGGGAGACTTGACATTTTAACAATAATTAGTCTTTCAATCTGTGAACCTAGTATAAGTCTCCATTTATTGAGATTTTCTTTACTTTCTTTCAATAAATTTTGTATGTTTAAGTAAATAATTCTTGCACATATTTTATAAAATTTAAAATAAATATTTCATATTTTAAAACTATAAAACTTTTTAAATGCCATTAAAATGTATTATTATAGGGGCACCTGGTGGCTCCGTCAGTTATGCATCTGCATTCAGCTCAGCTCATGATCCCAGGGTCTCATCAGGCCCCGCATCAGGCTCTCTGCTTAGCAGTGAGTCTGTTTCTCCCTCTCCCTCTCTCCCTCTGTCTGCTGTGCTCGTTCTCTCTCTTAAATAAATAAAATCTTTTTTGAAGATTATTATTATATTAATATATTGTATTATTTATTATATTAATATAATAATGTTGACTATAATTATATTATAATTAATTACAACAAATAAAATAATTATATAAATATATTATATAATAATATAATAATTAATATTATAATATTAATAAGTATTATATTAACTTCAAATCCCAACTGTTGGTTGCAAATATATAGAAATACAATTAATTTGTTGAAAAAAAAGAAATACAATTAGTTTATTGAATATTGACTTTGTATCCTGCAACTTTGTTATTTATGTATTACTTCCAGTAGCTTCTTTTTTTGCTCAGTACCTTCGGCATAGATTCCTTAACTGTTGTTGTTTTAAATGTAGATGATTGGGGCACCTGGGTGGCTCAGTTAGTTAAGCTTCCAACTCTTGATTTTGGCTCAGGTCATGATCTAAAAGTCTTGAGATCAAGCCCTGTGTCAGGCTCCATGCTGGGTGTGAAGCCTGCTTAAGATTCTCTCTCTCTTTCACTCTGCCCCGTCCCCCACCTCAAACTCTCTCTAAACAAATAAATAAATAAAAATAAAAAATAAATGTAGATGATCATGTCATATGCAAATAAGAGGTCCTTCCTTTCCAATTTCTATGTCTTTTGTTTATTTTTCTTATCATATTGCACTAGCTAGAAATCACAATAAAAATAGAAAAGAAGTGGTGGGAGTGGACACCCTTCCTTGTTCCCTTTGTTCCCAGTTTTAAGGGGAAAGTATTCAGTATGATATTGGTTGTATGGATTTTGTAAATGCCTTTCTTCTATTTTTGGTTTGGAGAGTTTTTATCATGAATGAGAGTTGAATTTTGAGAAAAATGTTTTTACTTCATCCATTGAGGTGTTTATGAATTTCATCTTTATTTTCTGTTAATTGGTGAATTATATTTATTTTTGAATGTTAAACCAACACTAAACTCCTGAGATAAACTTTAATTGGTCAAGATTTATTATCCTATGCAAACTACAGCCACAGTGAGATATCACCTCACACCTGTTAGAATGGCCATCATCAAAAAGACAAGGGATAACAAATTCTGGTATAGATGTGGAAAAAAGGAAATCTTTGTGCACTGTTGGCAAGACTGTAAATTGGTACAGCCCCTAAGGAAAACAGTATGGAGGATACTCAAAAAATTAAAAATAGAACTACCATATGATCCAGCAATTTCACTTCTGGGAATATATCCAAAGGTAATGAAAACATTACCTTGAAAAGATATCTGCACCTCCATGTTCAAAGCAAAACTGTTTACAATAGCCAAGACACGGTTATAGACACAGGGGGTAGGGGGAAAGGAACTGAAGGAAAATAGTCAAAAGGATTTAACTTTCAGTTATAAGATAAATAAGTAGTAGGGATACAATGTACAACATGATAATTATAACACTAACATATGATATATAGGAAAGTTGTTAAGAGAGTAAATCCTCCTATCACAAGGAGGAATTTCCTTTTCCTTTATTATTTTCTTCTTTCTTTTTTTTATTGTATCCATATGAGAATACGGATGTTAGCTGAACCAACTGTGATAATCATTTCACAATATATGTAAATCAAACCCTCATGCTGTATGCTTTAAACTGATATAGTGATGTACATCAGTTATTTTTCAATAAAACTGGGGGGGGGGGGAGATGTATTATTCTCTTTTATATATGGTTGGATTAGATTTGCTGAAGTTTTGCTAAAGGAATTTTTCATTGATGCTCTTGAGTTTACAGTATGTCACTTTGACTGACTACAGTTGAGTTAATCAGCTTCCAAGATGTCCTCCAGTAATCTCTGCATTCTAGTGTTCAGACTTAATATAGTCTACTCCCACACTGAATAGAGATGACCTGTGTAAACAATAGTACATATAAAACTGACATCATATGACTTCTTAAGCTAGGTCAAATAGATATTGTGGCTTCCAACCTATCTTTTTTGCATCACTCACTCTGAGGAAAGCCAGCTGCCATGCCCTGCAGACACTCAATAGTCCTATGGAGAGTTCACATGTAAAATAACTGAGGACTGTGGCCAAGACGCAGCACCAACTTCCCAGTTACATGAGTTGGCCATCTTGGAAGCAAACCCCTTTCAATCTTAACTGCAACCTCATGAGAGATCCTGAGCCAGAGCCACCCAGTTAAGCCCATCCTAAAGCACAGAAACTATGTGAGAAAACAAAGCTTCACTGCTGTTTTAACCTGCTAAGTTTTGGGGTAATTTGTTATTCAGCAATAGGTAACTAATACAACCATCTACCTTCAAATGATAAATCATTTTATGCACAGTATGAGGGACTTTCAACACTATATTTCTATTTTGCCATCCTTGCTTTAAGCTATTTTTATTATACACTTTACTTCATATGTTTTAAACCCAAAAATACATTATTTCTATCTCACTTTAAGCAGTCCATTATTTTTTAAAGAGACTTAAAAACTAAGAACATAGAGTATTTTATATTTACCACGTATTTACCATTTCTGGCACTTTCCATTCCTTAATAAAGATTCAAATTTCCATCTGGTATCTATCATTTTCCTTCTGCCTGATAAGTTCCTTTAGCATTTCTCATAGTGTAGATCTGCTGACACTAATTTTGCCTGCTTTTGTTTGTCTGAAAAGTATTTCTTTCACTTTCAGTTTTGAAAAATCAGAAAGCTAGGTATAAAATTCTAGATCAACTTTTTTTCTTTTAATATTGAGAATTGTCTTCTCCTTGCCAAATTTCTGACAAAAAATTCCTAATGAGAATATGTCTTTCTCCCTCTGGCTACTACTAGGATCTTCTCTTTATCATTGCTTTCCTAAAATGTGATTATAATGTGTCTTGGAATGGTTTTCTTTATGTTTTCCCTTCTTGGGATTTGTTGAGTTTCTTAGATCTGGGAACTCAGAGTTTTCATTAGATTTGGAGAAATTTGGCCATTTTCCTTTAAATATTTTCTGTCCTCTCCCCACTTTGCTTCTAGGATATTGATTCTAAATATGTAGCAACTCCTGATTTGGTACCTTGGGGCATTAATGCTCTATTCACTTTTCCTTAGATCTTTTTCCTCTCTGTACTTTATTTTTATAGTTTCTATTGCTCTGTCTTTCTGTAGTTTCTACTTAGTCTATTCATCCCATCTATTCTTCATTTTGGATGTTGTATTTTTTCTCCCTCAAAGTTTGATTTGGGTCTTTTTTATATTATCTGTTTCTCTCTTCATTACATCCTTGTTTCCCTCTGCCTTCTTGTTAACATGAAGTAAATTTATAATAATCAATTTTAGTTATTCTATCACCTTTGTAATTTCTAGTTCTATTTCTATTTATTGACATTTTTCTTGTGATTATAGGTCATGTTTCTGCCTTTGAATTTCTGGTAATATTTTACTGAACACTGGACATTTAGACTTTACATAATCTGGTGGTGTATTTTGTTGTGTTCCTTTTAATAGTGTTGGGCTTTCTTCCTGCACACAGTTAAGTTACTTTGAATCAGTCTAGCCCTTTTGAAGCTTATGTTTAAATTTTGTTAGGGAACCTCAGAGCATCTTTTAGCCTAGTGCTAGTTTAGCCTCACTACTACCTAACTACTAAGGTACCCTTCTGAGCATTCTCTCCAATGTCCCATACAATACAAGATCTTTCCTCTCGGACTGCTGAAAACACAAACTCATCCCAGCCTCATGTGAACTTTAAGAATTATTTGGGGTTTTTTGTTGTTTGTTTTTCAGTGGCTCTTTCCTCTGCCTGGGGTAGTTTCCTCTCTCACATTGCATATATCAGTATTCAGACAAAGGCTCAAGGGGCCTCTGCAAATTTCTGAATCAATCTTTCTCTCTCTCTCCCTCCCCCTCTCCCTCTCTATTTCTCTTTCTCCTCCTGCTCCCAAGAAAGATTCTGGCTACCTTAACCTCTCTGAACCCCTATCTTTATTGCCTCCACTCAGCTAGACCACCAGGCTTTGTCTGAGTTTTCCTTCCACCCACTGAAGACTGAAAACTGCCTGCAGATGGCAAGCCAAAATGGGGCAATAAGGTTTGCCTTGTTTGTTTTTCCTTCTCTCAGGATCCCCAGTGCTTGTTATCCAATGCTTTGAAAATACTGTTTTCCAATTTTCTAGTTGTTTAACAACTAAAGGGAGAATAAATCCAGTCCTTGTTAATCTATCATGGCCAGAAGCAGTAGTGTTCTTCTGAAGACTTTTTTTAATATCAAACTGCTTGCTAGATACCTCTATTTATAAATATAATAAGTATATCAAACTTAATATGTACAAAGTTTAACTCTGATTTCCTATACATGCCCTGCATCATGTCTCTCTTTCAATCTTCCTTATGTCTTCAAAAATATAACCAGATTCTAATCCTACCACAACCACCCTATTTCACTCTAGTTTGCCATCACTCTTTGCCTAAATTATTACAATAGTATCTGTATGAGTCAAGGCTTTTCTGCATAAAAAATATCCTTCCAAATCTTAGTGGCTTTCAACATAATTTACTTCTTGCTCATATATCCACAAGTCTGCTGTGACTTTCCTGTGCTTCATTGAGCTTTGCTAGGTCATCTTGTCTTAATTCTAGGCTGCTGGTTAAGTTCCTATTTGCTCCATGTCTCTCATTCTGGGTCCCAGGCTAAAGGAATTCTGGCTACTTGGAATATTCTTTTGACAAAGCAGAGGAGGGCTGAAAAAACTAGCTGTGTCTTTTAAAGTCTCATCTCTCAATTGGCATACAGTCACTTTTCATTCACATGTCATTGGCTAAAGCAAGTTAAATCAGCAAATCCAGTTTTAGTGGGTGGGGAAAATTTATTCTACCTAATATAGAAGATAGGAATGTGAATATTTATTGAATAATAGTCTACCACAGCCTCCTAATGGTCTTCCTGTTCTTTCCCTGGCCTTTTTCAATCTTTCTTAACATAAGATTCAGAATGAACTTTTTAAAACAGTCCAGGCCCTACTTTACTAAAAACCCATCAATAGCTACCCATTTCACTCAGAGTCCACACAATGGTCTATAATGTCTTGATCAATCCAGCACCCAGTCACCTCTCTGATTTCAGTTTCTGCTCTTGCCTCCCCACTTTCTCCTTGCTAACCTGGAATGGACTATGCACATTACTTTCTCATATCACCTCCCACCTGTTGGGATGGTCATCATCAAAAAGACAAGAGATAATAAATGCATGCTATTGGTGGGAATGTAAATTGGCACAGACATTATGGAAAACAGTATGGAAAATCCTCAGAAAACTAAAAATAGAACTACCATATGATCTAGGTCCCACTTTTAGGTATTTATCTGAAGAAAACAGAAACACTAAATCAAAGATACCTGCACCTCTATATTCATAGTGGCATTATTTACAATAGCCAAGACATGGAAACAACCTAAGTGTCCATCAATAGATGAATGGATAAAGAAGCTATGGTGTGTGTGTATGTGTGTGTAGGAATATTATTCAGCTGTAAGAAACAAAGAAATTTTGCCATTTGTGACAACATGGATGTCAAATGCATTATGTTAAGTGAAATTAAGTCAGACAGAAAAAGACAAATACTGTATGATCTCAATTGGAGAAAGGGGGGTCAAAGGTACAAACTCCCAGTTACAGGACAAACAAATACTAGGGATGTAATGTACAACATGATAACTCCAGCCAACATTGCTAAATGATATATGGGAAAGTTGTTAAGAGAGTAAATCCTAAGAGTTCTCATTATAAGAAAAATTTATTTCCTTTTTTTTTTTTTTGCTTTCTCTTTTTATTGTATCTATATGAGATGATGGGTGCTAACTAAACTTATAATTGCAATCATTTTACAATATATGTAAGTCAAGTCATTGTGCTATACTCCTTAAATTTATACAATGATGTATGTCAATTATTTCTCAATAAAAGTGGAAAAAATATTTGCTTCTCAGAGTCTTTGTACTTACACTGCTCTCTAAAACATTATTTACCCAAATGTCTCACACCGCTTCCAGATCTTTATTCAAACATAACCTTCTTAGTGAGCCTTCCCAGAATCCCCTGTTTATCATTTCAAACCATTCAATACTCCTTAGCCATCATTTCTGCATTATTTTTCTCCATAATACTTATTATACTTTACATTGGGTACTGTCTGTCTCTTACCACTAAAATGTGAACTCCAGGAGGGTAGGTAATTTTTATGTTTAATTCACTTCTGTATCCCGTGGAATAGTGCCTTGTAGATAATAGCCACTCAATAAATATTTATGGAATGAATTAACAATAAGCTAGCATAAATAAGGATGCTCTATTAGTTTAAATAAATTGCCTTAACAGGGAGAGCCAGTCATTCTACCAGAACAAATCTGATGTTCAATCTGCAGTTATCCTTTGAATTCCAGAGACCACATCTAGACTGATGAAGAAGTTCAGGAATCCCAGGGTAGCATTAAAAAACAAAACAAAACAAAAAACTTTAAGGAGTTTTTAATGATAAAAAAATATCTTTGAGGAACTTAATGCAAATTTAAAACATGTACAAACAGGAATTATATAATCTAGGAACCTCTAGAAAGAGTACATGTTAAGGCATTTGATCATTTAGAGGAGGTCAGCCCCTATTTTCCATATATATATATATGATGAAATCAATATATATGATAATTCAAAATCTGTGATAAAATGAATTTTCTTCAACTTTAATGCGCATTTCTCCTATGTATATGGAATGGAAAGTGCATATTAAAATTGAAGAAAACTGGTTCTATGGTCTCTGAAGGGAGTCTATAGAAAGTAAACTCTGAGGACCAATGAAATAAGGTATACAAAAGTGCTTTGCAAAGTTTAAAGGCAATTAAGTTTTAAAAATGCAAAATACATTTTTTTTTTCATTTTTATGATGATACTAAAAGTGAGTCAGGGAGTTAGGTTTACCATTGGCACCTGTGCCGTCAGGACAGTAAAAGCTTTGGTCCCCACTGAAAGGACACACGGACTACTTTAACCCCTGTAGCTGAGGGCACTGGGAGCAATGGAGGCATGGGGTATGGGAAGGAAGAGAAGGCAGCTAAGTTACATAGTTAATTAGGGACAGAAAAGTCCTGCATGTTGCTAAGTCAGTGGTTCTCCAACTTCAGTGGTCAAAGGAATCGTCAGTTCTTGCTACAAACCGACTCTCCCTCCACCTCCAGAGATTCTGATCATGTTAAGTATGGGCTGAGGTCCTGGAAACTGCATTTAACAAGTACCATAGGCAGTTCTAATGGTGAGGTTGAAGAACTGGGCTTCAGAAAGCACGGCTGCAGGTTGAAGTCTCTCCCCCGCCCCCCACCCCCCTACCCCACCCCCACCCCCGGCCATCCTCCTGTTTTCCTTCATTTTAGAGGCATT
Organism: Neomonachus schauinslandi; assembly: GCF_002201575.2. NCBI lineage: Eukaryota > Metazoa > Chordata > Mammalia > Carnivora > Phocidae > Neomonachus > Neomonachus schauinslandi. The sequence goes on from NC_058406.1 coordinate 142,655,032, forward strand.
CTTAATAATGGCCAGAAGGTGGCATGCATAAACCTAACTCCAAAAATTTATAACCAAATATCCTCACATGAATTAAAGAGTTATAACATCCAGAATATATGCCTTCAGTTCCCAATGGAGACAACATAAAATGACAAATAAAAGTTTGGGAAAATGAGCAGCAAAAAGGCAGCACACACACAACTACTATTCCCAAACTTGACCACAAACACCATATGAGGTAACACACATTCTGAGAAATCTGTTTCATTTTGAAATTGTAGTGTGTAAAAGCACTGACTTACCGATTATTCTGGATTTTTAAAAAATATATCTGTTGTTTGTTTGATTGGTTGCTTGCTTTTTTAAAATATCTGTAACCTACTAAGTTTTTCTTTTGAAAACAGCAGTAACGAACTCTCAAGGCGTTTTATTTCAACAGTTCATATGATGTAATCTTTATTAGGCTCCTACCCTCATACCAAATAAGCCTCCGAGTTCAGGGCTATGAAGAAGTGATTGTTCAATCATCAGAGAACGCCCTCCTAAGTCTGCCAAAGACAGAAGGGACAGTAGCCCTGGAAGAGCAAAATAAAGAGATCTTCCCAAACTGTTCTTTTCTTCCTGGTACTTTCCAGGTGGGTGACGATGGGTTCTGTATGCTCTAAAGAGCAAGGCACATACAAGCAGTTACTTTTATCTCATTATATTGTAATTCTCTGTTGTCAGCCCTGAACTTCTGGTAAACATTGTTAGGGTCTACAGAGTGGTCTCAGCTCCACTGTGGTAAACTCACGAAGGGGTGTGTGCCCTTAGCGAGGCCTGGGTGGTAAAGATGGCAATGTCAGCATCTTCCCTGGGAGCAAGGGTGGTTGTGGCAACAATGATTAGTGAGATCCTCAAAGGACAGAAGATATAAGGCCTGGGCACCTGATCCAGTTGTCCCTTCCCCCCACAGTTGAATTGTTTAAGTTATATGAAAGGTTATTTCATATAGAATAAAATAAAAATTATTCTTTAACTGGGTTTCCAAATATTGCAACTTTTGACATAAGCTGCTTCGCAAAGGCTGATTATAGTGATTTTCTTCATAATAGATGATTAAAACAAGATGTATCAAAATCGTGTCCTTTTCTTTACAATACCAAATATGGGCTTTGTTTTAAGAGGAAAATTCAATTTTCCTTGTGGAAAATTAAGGAGTTACTGTAAGAAATTGGACTGACATACCAGAAGGGATATCCTTAAAGGGGGACTAAAGAGGAGTAAATGGGAGGTTCTTTACAAAACTAGACTAGAGGATAGATTATAATTTAGTCAGTGTTACAGTTGTAGTCATACATCAAAGACTAAATGTATATTCTTTATCTTGTCAGAACTAAGCAGAGGTAGACCCAGGGACAAAATGGAAGCCAAATGAAACTTCCCAACATGACTGGTTTGCTTGCTTGGAGCCCTTAGAAATGTGGACTACAAATACTTTCTCCTCCCTTCCCAAAGACTCATTCCTTCCCCCCCAAACCTTCCTTCCAATTCTGCCTTCATTTTGTCACTTATTTTCTGCTCCTGTTCCTGTCCAATTGTGCCACCTCACATCTTTGCAACTTATGTTTTTCTCTTTAATTTCTTATTCCAACTCATTTCTTGTATGTCTTTCAGCACCCCCTCTTCAATAAGTTTTTTTTTTCTATTTCCATAATGATTACTCTAAAGCTATCTAAAACAGTAAAATAAATATTTTTTTTTATTTTTGGTATTTAGTGGAAATTATATATGTATACATCTTTACAAGGACAAGATCTTTACTTCTGTCTAGGTTAAAATGCATCCAGTGCTATATACAATAGGTATTCATTGAGAATATCAGGGAGAGCAATTTTACTTAGACCACAGTATCTCCCGAGACCCTTCAGATATTCTATCTTGTGCCACTATAACTATGGTACATGGGTTAGCAGCATTGGGCACTACCTGGGAGCTTGCTAGATCTGCAGGATCTCAAGCCCCACCCATTCTTGTTGAATCACAAGATTCCCAGGTGATTCATATACTCAGTAAAGTTTGAGAAGCACCATATTAGAAACCATACAGAAACCTTTGACTTTTCTGCTAGGGGACTGTCAGTGCCCAGAATTTCATAAATAAATGCCACTAGCTTAGCATATCAGAGCAGAAAACTAAAGTATCTTGGTGGCTTCAAAGACTTACTGTCATGTAATATAACCTACAATCTAAGATGATGACTCAGGCAGAAAGGAGAGTAGAACAGGTTAAATGTGTGGGACTATTGTAGTGGGGGGTCATGAATAATTGGATATTGTTCTCAATAAAGGCTACTTGTGGTTATAGTCCTGTACAAGTGTGCATAAACAAATTACATATTTCCTTAGTTTTTATTTGAATGTCTGACTAGTTGGAGAAGCTAGACATGTATAACCAGTTTAGTGTTAACAATCATGTTCAGGAAACAGTATGTAGACTTCCTCCTAATTCTTCTTCTATGGAAGGCCTCCCATGACCTGAAAGGAGTCCAAAATTCTCATGGTACTTTTGTGAATTATTCTGCTTGATTCATATATGTATCTTCATATAATGGCTTTTAATAATAAGGTATATTAGGAGATGAAAAGATTAGAGTAACTGAGCCCATTAAATTGGTAGGTTGCCATCTTTCATAAGAATTTACCCTTCTGGTATACCATGTTTTAATTACTGTTTTTTGTATCATTTTTGGCTTAGATTTTGAGTCCTCTATTTATGAAAAATCAAATGAAGTCCTTTAGCTATGCTGCTTTGTAATTAGGAAGCATAATGTGAATACTTGTTATCATTCTCCAGTCACATACTTACTAGTGAGTAAAAGATAGAATTCAAGCCATAATTCAGGTGATCCAGGCTTTACTGTCAAGTAACTTGACTGAAAGATTATAGTTTTTGAATGACTAGGAACTGCTTTGCTCATTTTGAAAGAATTATTCAAAAATATGATCCCATGCAAAACACAGAGGGTGTTAAAAATGCAGAGTTTGTATCAACCTTTAAGAAATTCTGTAAAGAACCAGAACAATGATGCTCCTTACAAGGAAACATATGAGCTTCCTTATTCACTAATAATTTGAGCCTCTGTGATAGGCATTGGAGAGAGGAGCTGCAAGGGATAAGCCAGCATCAAAATTCGAATATATAACTCCTTCTTAATCCAGATAGGGAAAGAAATGAAGCAGCATCTTTTCACCATCTTTCTGTCTTCAAGAGTAAGAAAAGAGATCACAGAATATGAGGTATTAGAGACATGACATGAGGCCTTCTTGGAGAGCTTTAAGATAGCCCTACTTCAAAAGAAGAACCAGCTAATTAGTGAGATGCTAAGACACCAGGCCAAGAAAGGAGGACTCTCAATCAGTGCACATTGCAGGAAAGAGAGCTAAAAGGTTCTCAGCAGCCCCACCAAAAGCAGTTTTCCTGGAAGCACGGGTAAAACAGACATCAACTTTAAAGGAAATTAGTATTTATTAATCTTGCTATTTCTGGTACCTTACACGGTGAATAGCGGGTACTTAATCAATGAATAAGGAAAAGACTCAAGGATCACAGTAGCTGCAAGAGAATTAAAATGTGGGGTTTTTCTCCTTTTTCTCCCATATTAGAAAGATGAAAGTTAAGGAAAATAGTACTGTTTTACAACTAAATAGCAGGTGTATTTAGTAAGGATACCTAAAGTGTCTGCATATTCATTTGTTTTATCTTTTTCTACTTTATTTTTCCATGTTTATACCTGGCAAAAATGGTTAATTACACATACTAGGTATGTTGTATGCTCAGAGAAAAAATACATTGATATTGATTGGGTACTTACTGTAAAAATGTTAACAATGGTTATCTTGTAGGAGGTAGAAGGAGTGATTCTTTGAGAATCAGCAAAGGCTTTCACTTATTGCATTATCCACACTTGTTGAATATTATGTATAAATATGACTTTTTAAACATTTTTCTAAGTTTTATTTATTTAAGTAATCTCTACATCCAGTGTGGGGCTCGAACTCATGACCTCAAGATCAAGAGTCTCACGCTCTTCTGACTGAGCCAGCCAGGGACCCCCAAATATGAAAGGTAACCTCCACTCCTTTGCCTCACGTTTACTTAAAGAGATTATACTAATATTCCTTGCATCACTTTTTCCCAGATAATTCAGATAATAACTGAATTAGAACAAGAAACTGAGACAGTTCACAGACCCTCTCTCAATCTTTTCAGAGCCAGTCTGTCAACCAGGAGCATGCATTTCTTTATTATCTCTGCTGCCTATGGTACCCTGCTTTACCTCCTTTCCCCCAGAAACAGAAGAAAAAAAAAACATATAGGAGAGCAAGGATTTTGCCTCTTTTATTCAGTGCTGTGTCTCCAGCATCTAGAACAACGTCAGCACTCATGGAGTGCTCACTAAATAAATACTTTTTGAATAAGTCAATAAATTCCCTCTACTCTCTACCGTGTGGTGAGGTGCCTGCCCCATCCGGAGAACCTGGCAGTTGTCCATCAGTGCTGAAGCCTGAACCCACTAACCTAATTCAGAGCTGAAGTTGTCAAGTCTCCTGTGGCTGCACCAGGCCTTGTGTGTGTACTCAATCCATTGCTGCTTCACATGACAGCTGGTATGTGGTACCTACCTGCTGACCACTGAGTTCAACTCTTACTTGGCTCCAAGTTCAAGAAGAAAGATACCATTTGTTAGGTATATTCAAATCACAATATTTTTTATCATTAAAACTTATGATTTGAAATGGACTTATTTTATTAGAGAGCTATATGACTTTTTAAAAGCAACATTAACTAAATTGTGTGCTCCTACCACTCTCTAACATGTATGAGTAACCAACCTGGATATATAACCAAATAGAAGGCAGGTGTGAAAGGATACTGTGTTGACAGAAAGGATAACTGAATTCCATCTAAAAGGCCAGCATACTTTTGCTTTTTCTGTGTTCTCACAAAGCCAATGACCATCCAGCATATTTCAGAGGATCAGAGACCTACCTCCACATGTATCTTTGTGAGACCACTTGCCCAATCCTTGTTGCAATTCCTATGTACCCACCGACTGAAGACCAATGAGAAACATAGTTCAGCTTCTCTAGGCCTTTTACAAATACATCATAAATTGGGTTCCAGAAGTCCAGGGTCAGCTGCTGGAACTTCATGCTTATAGATAAAATAACCAGTTCCACAGAATGCTTTGCAAAACTATACCCACTAAGTGACCAAAATGCTTATTGGTTTAGGCCAGTGCCAATCTCAAAGATTGTTCATAGACTTAAAAAGAGACAGAGAGGGTGGGGCACAGACACTTTCAAAGATGGATTGGAAGTTTCTTACAAAACTATACAAACTTTTATCATATGATCCAGCAATTGAGCTCCTTCATATTTACCCAAAGGAGCTGAAAACTTACATCCACACAAAAATCTGCACATAGATGTTTATGGTAGTTTTACTCACAATTTCCAAAACTTAGAAGCAATCAAGATGCCCTTCGGTAAATGAATGGATAAATAAACTGTGGTACATCCAGGCAAAAGAATATTATTTGGCTAAAAAGAAATGAACTAGAAAGCCATGAAAAGACATGGAGGAAACTGAAATACATATTATTAAGTAAAAGAAGCCAGACTGAAAAGATTACATATTATATGATTCCAGCTATATGACATTCTGGAAAAGGCAAAACGATGGAGACAGTAAAAGATCAGTGGTTACCATGGTGGGGGGGGATCATGGGTAGGAGTGCATAGCACAATTTTTAGAGCACTGAAACTATTATGTATGATACTATAAATGATGGATACATGCTGTAATATATTTGTCCAAACCTACAGAATGTATAACACTAAGAATGAACTCTAATGTAAACTATGGATTCTGAGTGGTTATGTATATTTATCAGTTATAATCAATGTATTACTCTGGTGAGGGATATTGATAATGGGTGAGATTATTATGCATGTGTTGTGGGGTAAGGATATATGGGAAATCTCTGCACCTTCCCCTTAATTTTGCTATGAACCTGAAACTGCTCTAAAATTTTAAATCAAGAAAGAAAAGAAAGTGAGAGAGAGAGAGAGAAGAGAGAGAGAGAAAGAAAGAAAGAAAGAAAGAAAGAAAGAAAGAAAGAAAGAAAGAAAGAAAGAAAGAAAGAAAGA
>NC_058406.1:142661217-142666736 GCF_002201575.2 Neomonachus schauinslandi
AGAAAGAAAGAAAGAAAGAAAGAAAGAAAGAAAGAAAGAAAGAAAGATCATACTCTTCAAGAAAAAAAAGTGGAAGAGAGGCACATTCCTGTCAGGGAATTATTGGCACTATTTTCCCTTCTACTTAGCATTCTAAGGCAGTAGGGCCATATGCTTGTAAATGACATTTAAACCAACAAAACAAATGTTAAGATGAAGGAGTGGATGTATTGAAATGGGGCAAGGGTGCTGAATATACCTCCTTCCTTTCCCTGCTGGTTCAAAACACAGCTGTCTTCTTGCCAGATCCTAGTACACAGTTTAGATTCATACCTTCCCCAATCTTAAAGCCTAGAAACACATCTTCCAGCAAAAACTTAAGTAGCAAAAAAATAACTCTACAGTCAAGCAACATGGAAATGGTATGGAATTCATTTTAAGTTGGATATTGGCTGAATATTAAAATCAACAGTTTAAAGGCCTAGAATAATTTTATTAATTAAGACTTACCTATAACTTGAGAGTCATTAGTGTCTTAAATTCTTAAAATTTCAGAGACTATAAAAGCAATACAGCCTGGCAATATATTTCAATCAACACTCAAAGCACTTAACACTAGGTAGGGTCAAAACATTTTTAAGAGATTGTTAGATGCCTGAGTTGGGGCGCCTGGGTGGCTCAGTCGTTAAGCGTCTGCCTTCGGCTCAGGTCATGGTCCCAGGGTCCTGGGATCAAGTCCCACATCGGGCTCCCTGCTCTGCGGGAAGCCTGCTTCTCCCTCTCCCACTCCCCCTGCTTGTGTTCCTGCTCTCGCTATCTCTCTCTCTGTCAAATAAATAAATAAAATCTTTAAAAAAAAAATGCCTGGGTTGCCTGCTAAAGCAGAGGAGGAAATAAAGCAAGAAAAAAAAGACAAAAATAAAACTGCAAAACAAGACCAGAATTCCAGTCACTTAATATGCTTTTATTTATTTTTTTTAAGATTTTATTTATTTATTTGACAGAGAGAGACACAGCGAGAGAGGGAACACAAGCAAGGGGAGTGGGAGAGGGAGAAGCAGGCTCCCCGCAGAGCAGGGAGCCCAATGTGGGACTCGATCCCAGGACCCTGGGATCATGACCTGAGCTGAAGGCAGTCGCTTAACCAACTGAGCCACCCAGGCGCCCACTTAATATGCTTTTAGATAGCTGACCTCCCTCCAGATTCCTGCAGGATTTCTTACTTGATCTGATTCCCTTTATATATGGTACCCTTACTATAATGGTTTAAGTGAGACATCCATTTGTTATATATGCCACTGAGTACCTTTTACACATTCTTCTCTTGAAACTCAGAACAAGTCACAAAGCTTGTTTTCCCTCAGAGACAAGACTGTTAATGAGGCCAACTTCCTGAGGTTAACTTGCTGGTAACATTGTAAAGGGAGACTTATTCTGTTATTTGTTTGTTTGTTTTGAGGAGACGGCTAAGATAGCAAGAAATGCCTTAGATTTCAAACTCCAGACTAGACTTTGTCAGACAGAACAGGAATCTGCCCGGTTTCCTGCTTACTAACCATTTGGCATGGGGAAGTAACGTTAACCTACCATTACTTACTAAGGCATTGTTCTAAGAGCTTTGCTTGCATTGACCCACCCAACCCTCAGAAAGATCTTACACAATGGGACCCTGTAAGATGAGGTAACAGAGTAAGTAACATCACAGAGATGATAAAATAAAGAATTGAGATTAAACCCAGGTAGCCCTGTTGCTAGAGCCTATACCTCAACCACTTCATTGGTGGTTTGCTTTTTGTTTGGGGGTTTTTTTTAGAGGGAGATGGGGGTGGGCAGAAGGAGAGGGTGAGAGAAAGAGAATCTTAAGCGGGTTCCACACACAGGGCTGGATCTCACAGCCCTCAGATCATGACCTGAGACGAAATAGGGTCAGACGCTCAACCAACTGAGCCACCCAGGCACCCCCATTGGTGGTTTTTAAAATTTTTAAATATAACCTAAAAAATATTTTTACTATAACCCATAGAAAGTAAGAAATATGTTCTATAACACAACCCAGTACATGCACATATATGTATTATATATAATCGAAACCATTTTACGAAACCATTCTTACTCTTACTTCGAGCAATGCATTGATATTTTTTATTATATTTTATTTTTTTAGAATTGCTGATCACTCCTCAACAAACTGATTTCAGGATCCACTGAAAGTCATAACCTGAAGTTTGAAAAACAAGGCACTACATCTCTTTTTATCATAAGAATTTTGTGAGGATTACATAGGCTAATGTGTGCAGAACATTTAGTACAAGGCCTAGTGCATACTGTGTGCTCAATAGATGGTAGTAATTATTATTGAGCTTGTAAACTACCTCTAATTATGGGAGGCAGAGACACTGAGGGAAAAACCATGACTGGGCTGTAGATAAATTTTATTGCCAGTTAGCATCTATCCCTGGCAGTGAGATGGGGAATTTCCCCAGTATTTTTAACTTATATTATAATAGAAATCCATATTCAGAGAACTGACTGGTGGCTAACTCTGGTTTCCTCTTCTTCACTAGAAAGAGCAATTTACAAATTGCTATGCCTCTCTGCTGGAACCCTCAGTATACCCAACTCATTGATCTATGTTTACATTCAACATTATTCTGGACACTAGGAGCTATACAAAATTGGTCTTCATGAAGGAGTCCAGCTGAAGAGATGTATTCATTTCCTACTGATGCTTTATAAATTATCATTAACTTAGTAGCTTAAAGCAACACAAATTGAGTATCTTCTAGTTCTAGAGGCCATAAGTCTGAGCTGGGTCTCCCTATGCTAAAAGCAAGGTGTTGGCAGGGCTATTTCTCTCTGGAGTCTCTAGGGGAGAATCTCTTTCTATACATTTTCCAGCTCCTTTTAGAGGTTATTTGTATTCCTTGACTCCTGGCCCCCAGCCCCTTCCTCTACCTTCAAGGCCTGCAACAGCAGGTTAAAATGTCACATCAAATGGCTGCTATAAACATTGGGGTGCACATACCCCTTCGGATCACTACACTTGTATCTTTGGGATAAATACCCAGTAGTGCAATTGCTGGGTCATATGGTAGCTCTATCTTCAACTTTTTGAGGAACCTCCATACAGTTTTCCAGAGTGGCTGCACCAGCTTGCATTCCCACCAAGTGTAGGAGGGTTCCCCTTTCTCTGCATCCTCACCAACCTCTGTCATTTCCTGACTTGTTAATTTTAGCCATTCTGACTGGTGTGAGGTGGTATCTCATTGAAGTTTTGATTTGGATTTCCCTGATGCCAAGCGATGTTGAGCACTTTTTCATGTGTCTGTTGGCCTTTTGGATGTCTTCTTTGCAGAAATGTCTGTTCATGTCTTCTGCCCATTTCTTGATTGGATTATTTGTTCTTTGGGTGTTGAGTTTGATAAGTTCTTTATAGATTTTGGATACTAGCCCTTTATCTGATATGTCATCAAATCACTCTAACTTTGACAATGACTTGTCATCTCATCTCCTTCTCCGAATCTTCTACCTTCGTCCACCCTTTAAGGACCCTAGTGATTACATTGGATCCACCTGAATAATCCAGAATAATCTCCCTATTGCCATGTAAGATAACTTTCAAAGGTTCTGGAGATTAGGATATGGACATTTGGAGGTAGAGGAGGGACAACTGTTCTGCCTAACAGAGGAGACAGACCACCCACAATAAGATATAACAACAATAATAATAACACATAACATTTATTGAGCATTTACTAGGCATTGTTCTGAGTGCTTTACTTGCCTTGACTCATTTCCTTGTAGAGAAACCAAGACTCCAGGAGATAATGCAAATTGCCCAAAGTTATACAGATAGTGTCAAACCCAGATCTGTCTGACTTCAAAGATCACACTCTCCACCCCTTCACTACATATAAATAAATATTAAATGTGTATACATTTAGTGGTTTGCAGCTTCTCTCCATCATGAACTCCTTTTACTTTTTTTCCCCAGGGACCTTATTTTGAATGATTTTGTATATTAAAGGTTGTTCTTCATTAATCAAAGACAAATTTCTAATTGTAACATCTGGTAGCTTTGAGCTAGTCTCTTTGCTTCTTTTTGGATTTATATAGTTCCAGTCAAAATAATGCTACACAATGTTTTATTTAATATGTTTTGGTATCATTTTGGAATACCGAAAATGGGAACTCAAATAACCCCCTTTGTACATGCCTAGGAGTTCAGAGAAGAAGGAAACCAATGGGGATGGAGAACTGTCAGAAAAAAATGGGGTCTGACTTCCATTTCAGAGAAGGAGATATTTCAGACAGACCAGAGAAGAACAAAGAACATGAATGATGTCTAGGAAATGGGAAAAAGTATATGTAAAGATGAAATGTAGGCACCTTGTTAGGGAGAACTGGAAAAAGAGACTAAAGTGGAATAAATAAAGCATCAAGGCTTTGAAAGAGGTAAATAAGGTTAAATTTAACCAGGCAGGAAAATGCAGAGGCTGGAAAGATTCTGAGCAGGAGTTCTTGGGCTTGGAAAGGTTAACCAGGTAGAACAAAGAGCAAGAAAGAAGGAAGAAAAAAACTGGCAATTGTAATTCACCTTCCAGGAGAGATATTGGGTGGCTAGGAGGCATGGGAGGGGGTGGGGACTAACTTCACTATATCCCCTTCTGATTCTTCTAAATTTGATGCAATACACAAATATTAGCTAGTAATATATAGATACATATGTTATAAGTATATCATATATATCTGAAATATATTAATACATGTATATAAGACTATCTTTACAGACTCAAAGTGCCATATAGGTAAAGCTAGGCATCTACTCTTAGTACACTTAAGAGCTCAGGATAAACCTCTCTGTCATCCTGCCAATTCCTGCCCCCTGAATAAAACAACATCATCAATTTTCTCATTGGCTTAAAAAATTGGGTCTCTTGTTTACCAACCTCATTCTAAGCATCAACTCAAGGTTGGGCTAGTGCCCAGGTATTTTGCATTACTTTTATATGGTTGCCCAACTTGAATGAAAACCTACTTCAGAAATGACTCAGAAATCTCACAGGCTCATGTCATTTACCCCCAGGATCCATGATCAGTAATAGAATAACAAGGCCTACACATTCCAACCTGCCCAGAGTCCTCACACCCTAGGCTCCACCTCATCACCAGTGGATTGGCATCAGTATTTATATTTTAAATTAGTATGCAATTTAAAGGGTTTTTTTTTTTTTTATCTCACAGATCAACAGGTATCCTACAGTTATCTTGTTTTTAGGAATGAAATAACTCCATCACTGGGACACCTGGGTGGCTCAGTTGGTTAAGCTCTGCCTTTGGCTCAGGTCATGATACCAGGGTCCTGGGATCCGCCTGCATCGGCTCCCTGCTCAGTGGGGAGCCTGCTTCTCCCTCCCCCTCTGCCCCTCTGCTGGCTTGTGCTCGCTTGCTCTCTCCCTCAAATAAATAAAATCAAGAAAGAAAGAAAGAAAGAAGAAAGAAAGAAAGAAAGAAAGAAAGAAAGAAAGAAAGAAAGAAAG